>NC_085048.1:56961054-57186054 GCF_963662255.1 Cinclus cinclus | reverse complement strand
TAGTACAAGGGTTTGATCCTGCTAAGCAATATCCTCTAGTGTCTCCCTTAAATTCACATCAAAGCCAGCAAACCAGTTTCAAAGGAGGAAGAGATGCAAAGAAGAAATTCTTAGATAACTATAAATTCCTGCTCTGTGAAAGCTACTCCCTTCTCCAGCACTTAGTAAGAAGAATCTTTCTGGCCTTGAACTTGTAAAGATAAGCTATAATGATCAGCTGAAGTTCATGGGGCTTCAACTGCACCACACACGGACCACCGGGTACAGCACTGCACCTGCAGGAATTCTGTTTGGGGTTGGGTTTTTTGTTTGTTTGGGGGGGTTTGGTTTGTTGCTTTTTATTTTGTTTGGTTGTTTTTGGGGGGATTTTTTTTGGGGGGGGGGGGGGTTAAAGGCGAGATTAAATTGAACATTGCAAAGATGACTTGCAAAGGGGGTTTACGGCCAGCCTGTCTCAGCCTCTACAGCAACACCGACAGGAAAGGGGGAAGGAAGGGGGACGTATTTCCAAAGTCGGGGCTTTACTCCCTAATAGGGGAACTGCCAAAAAAAAAAACCCCCAATCCCTAAGCAAAGCCCCCCCCCCCCCCCCCGGCCCTTTCCGCCCTGCCCCGTCCCTCGGTTACCGCGGATCGGGCGCTCCGCTGCCCCGCCAGCCCTGGAGCCGCTCCCGGCACAGCCGCGCCCCTGGCAACGCGTCCGGGCAAGGACGGAGCGGGGCCCGGGGCAGGGAACCGGGGACAGCGCTCTCGGTGGCTGCAAGTGAGCACTCTCCACAAGGGGAAGCTCACAGAAACGCCGGGGTTTGCTGGGTCTGCTTGTTTTCACTTCAAGTAAACATTTACCTGGGAAAATTGGCTCAGGTTTTCCCGCAAGAAAAGAAAGTCAGAAGAGGCGAGCGGAGCAGAGAGGGCACTTGAGCGGCGGCTCCCGTTAGCCAGACAGGCTTTCCTTCTCCCCAGAAAACCTGCCAGAGGAGCACCCCCGCTAAAGCAGCCTTCCTTAAAGACTGCTGAGCTGCCTCCAGCTGAAAGAGCACCTCCTCCTCTTCTTCCTCACCTTTTATCCAGATAAAGTGGATAAACATGGGAAGAGAGGAGCTGAAGGTTGCAGTAAAAGAAAGTTAGACCTGCGGGTCTAACTATGGGGGCTGCACATCATTTTATCTGAAGAGCTTTAATCAGCCTTCGGGGACAGCGCCATCGCGCACCATTTCTGTACTCAAAAGTCAACAAGTACTTCGCCTTTCTCAGGAATTAATCATGTTTTCCAGAGGAGAAAAATAAAGACACTAGGGACAGTAGTAATTTTTTTGCCCATGTCCTTGTGTGCCTGATACCGTTTCACTGCTGCTGCCGAGGACACAGAAGCCCCCAAGCAGACGGTCACAATGCTCTAGGATAACCTCATTCTACCGTCCTAATCTATGAAGTATTTTTGATGGGTTTAATTTGTACCGGCAAATAAACCCAGAGGAAACCTGGCACATGTTTTACTATCCATTGAAAATTTGAACAAAAATATCATCCTGGTTTTGTCCAGCATTCGACTACAGCTTAATCTGTCAAACTACTGGAGTGGTGTGCAGATGCAGGATTAAATGATTGTGAAACTTTGTCCTCACTTCCCTGAGCAAAGTGCTGGAGCACACTTCCTCATCGCTAGTCCTGCAGTGCCACGGCTGGTTCGGGAGTTACACTTCAGCTGCTTCTACACCCCTGGTGAGGGGGAGAGAGTGCTTATACAGCTCTATCTCACCGCAGATCTATGGAGTTATTTGCCCCTAAAAAAAAAAAAAAGAAAAAAACCAAAAAAAACAACAAAAAAACCCACTTTATTCTGATGAACTGTAACAAGAGTTACAACAAAAAAGACACAAAAAGGGATTAAAAAAAGCAGAAATATCACGTAGCACTGAAAAAGAGCAGGTGCAATACCCACTCTTCAAGCCATTTGACTGAGAAAAAACTACCACATTGCGCAATGCACACACTGTAGAATACTTTACCCTTGTTTTCTAGTATTTAAAAGTAGAGTTCACAAAAGAATTTCATGTTTCTCTTTCCTTGACAGGGAATAATTTAGGAAGGGTTAATTTGGGGTTTTTAATTCTAAATAATTTCAAGGGGTCATTTTCATTAATCAAATTCTTCATGTTGTATTTCATGAAATACATGGAAAGGATGTTCTCAGCCTTTCTGAGCAAAGAATGATGCAAATCTCTTGAATGCAGTTACCTAATAAAGCCACACTGATTTTTAAAATAAAACATAATTTATAAATTACTACAAACTTTCTCTTCCATTAAAATGCTTGGAGTTGAGAAAAGATGCTATAATTGATTTGCGTTATGAAACCCCAATTCCAGTACCCAGTACACTCAAAAATGTACCAGCTGATATACTGCAGGTGTCTAAATGAGAATGGATGTGTAAAAACTTCAAAGCCAAAAGTCATGTGATGATGCCCCTGTGATGAGGTGGGGTCAGCAATTTCCTGAAGGAAATAACCTGGTTTTACAACCCTGGACTTCCCCCTGGACAAAGGAGGTGGTGAAAATGCAATATACATATGGGGGAACTAATCAGGCTTGGGAAAGTAGTGGGAATCTGTGTAAATAAAATCTACTAGTGCTGATGTATTAGATTAAGTTTCAGGAACTTAGACCAGACACAGAGTCCTTGAAAGTCTAAACTCAACCCACGCAGCTATTTTGCAAATCCTTGGTAGGTGGATCGTAGGTTTCCACATATGTACGAAAACTCCCTGATTTGCCCCAAGCAACTAGCTCCTGCTAATACTTCCATCACAATCCAGCAAAATAGTAGCAAAACTTCCAAGGGCCAATCTAACATCAGAGACGCAGACATAAAGTTGTGTATCCAATACATTATGAAAGTACCCAAATGCAGCTCTACTCCAGGATTACCTGAAAGCAAGAATACAACCAACCATGGAAAAATGGGGATGCTCTTTGTTCACATAAAGATACTCGAGCCCTCACAGACAGGTCCCTCCTGCCTGGAGGAATTTACCTGCCTCCTAATTCCCTAACCTTAGCCCAGGGACACACATAATCACTGAGCAGAAATAGGACCACTAGGCAGGTAACACTAGAATCACTGGACAGAAGGAAAACTAGGTGGAAAGCTCATTCACCTAGCTTGAGGGAGCACTCCTGGACCCTAAGCCTTTTTCCTGAATGGTTCTGCTTTTTACACAGATCCTAGACTTAAATTAACTATTTTGTGTGTATGTAAACCATCTAGGACCAGAACTAAGTGTACTTCCTGACCTGTGATAATCAATGGTATTTTTTTGGGAAGTGGGAGGTAAGAAATGAAACCTATTCCAAATGCAACTGCACAAAAAGCAGCAACAGGCCTTTCATCAATTATAGTCACTTGGAGAGCACCAGCCCTACCATGAGAGTGTGAGACTAATCAATTAGTTTACATTAAAAAAGCTAATAAAAAAGCCCATAGTATATATTTTGATGTATCTTACCTCAGCTTTTAATCTTTTACTTCATTAGACTTGAAAGAAGTGGAATCCCAGCAAAAATAAATTTCTAAAAGGATGAAAATTTTTCTTCAAAGGGAGTTTGAAAGATTATCATTATGTCACTGACTGAAAAGTGATACAACAGAAGCAGCACACAAGTCCTGAATATGTTTATTCACTCTATGTTATCACAAGACAACATTTTATATTTCTTTCATAGTGGAAACAAAGCCAAATGAGTTAAATGTCGAAAAAGCACTGTAGATAAAAACCCTTCTCACAGCATGTCTGCCAAATTCTCAACTGCAAAGATGAGGCAGAATGTGGATTAATCCATAAATTAATTCTTAATTCATGTAAGAATACATGTAAGTGCACTTTTTATTTGCAGGCTGTTAGAAACAGAACTATATCAGAAAGAATAAAAATGTACAGAAGTTTACTAAACCTTTTTTAAGGAAAAAAAATAGAAGCAAACAATAAACATAAACAGTCCATCTGATAGGACGTTTTTCCTCACATGTTCTGCCACTAGCATACGGAAAAGAAAGAAAAGGACCATTTAACCAGCATACTCTCAGTTTTATTTTAAAAACCTTAGATAAGTGTTAGGTGAATTTCAACTTACATTTTGCTTTAAATAAAAATAATTACAAGCTTTTCTTCTGTAATTTTGGGTAAACAAAGCTGGTAAACAAACAAACTTTAGTGAAGAAAACCCAACAGTTCTGTGTAAGATTCAATTTTGGAATTTTTATTTTGGACACAATTAAGAGTTTCTTTTTAGATTAAAACCATTTTATAGGGCAATTTTAATGCAACAGAGCAAACTTCTTTCCTATGCTGTTTGACAGCACAGGAGATAAATGTTCACATGGAACAAGTTGTTAACCACAAATGCAAACAACATTATGAACTTTAACTATTTCAACAACAACAGTTAGGGTTTATGGGACATGAGCAAGGTGCACAAACCAAACTGTTTTGAAAATATTTTAGTTACAGCAAGAGTAACACCAAAATATTTCCATTTTTGTTGAGAACACATGGAACACCTATCAGTTCTAGAAGTGATTCTAGAAATGACACCATCAGCTGCACCAACCTTAGTAAGTAATTACCAGATATATTAAAGAGATTCTCAATTATTTTTAAGGTTTTGAAATTTTAATAGGTGTATAAGTAGAGCAAAAATTAGAAAATTCCTTATTTTTGCCCTATCTTGTTACAGAAGAACATTTTATTATACTAACTCTTGTATCTGTATCTTTCAAGACCTCACTGAATAAATATGCTTTACAGGTTCATGCATAAAATCTGTTTCAAAGAAAAAAATTGGGAATTAAGACCTGAATTATTTTAAGTTGGCTTCCCCAGCCACAGAAATAGTATAACAATGTCTGACTTGCACAAAATTATATAATTTGTTTCAATATTCTTACAAGCTTCTAGTCATACAGTCAACTTATTTTCTACATCAAGCAATTTAAGAAACCTTATATACATAAGAAATTATTGTAGATATCTTACATAACTTATCAAGTATTCAGACAGATGTGTGTACTGCCTTTCACCGTGCCTGATAATACTTTCTTCCTATTTCATCAACAATGAAAGTCCTCATCAAAAACTGACTTAAAAATACAGTTGTTTAAAAGGTAGAAAACAAGAATAAAAAATAAAAAAACATTTTTTTGTAGTGGTCCATCCTCAGAATTACTGAAAATGCTTTTGGCTTTTGCCATAAATATTCAAATGGCATATGAAATGAAAATCTGAAAAATTTGGATGTACGAATCAGTAGCTCCTGAGTTATGCTCCTGTAGAAGCATTTTGGGCAATCAGTTGTAACACAGATGTATAGAAGGAGCTTTCTTAAATACTCAAGTAAAAAACCCGTTATATTACAGCACATGCTATTGTTCTAACACATGCTTCAGGTTATGTTTTTAAATTCCACCTAAACGCAATGGGTTCATGCTGCTATTCCATTAAGCTGTATTACAAAATGTAATTAACACAATAGCTACAAAAGCATTTCCTATTTTCAAGTAAACTGTATCAAATCCATCAGCAGAGCACCGTGCCACATTGGAATCTGTCTTCACAACTTTGTTGTGTCATGGGAGGCTGTAACACTGCATTTACAGCAACACTGATGTTATTTTATTCATAAAATCAACCGAAATGTTACAAAAGTATAGCCAACCAACAAACAAAAGTATGCTGCCTATTCAGTTCTGCCTAGAGATAGCACTTTGCAATTCCAGCTATAGAAGTCAAGCATTTGGAAGTTATGGCTGTGCATTCTTTAAACAGCCACACAATCACACTGTGTATTACCACATAAACTTCTCTTTGTGAGCGGCAAAAGATGGAAAGTGCACTTTCAATCAACTGGAGAACAGAACTATTTTTTTTTTCAGCATGACATCATGCCATACTTTAGCATTCACATGCTAAGCTAAGAATTACATATCTTGTAGTAATCTTCATAATTCAGCAACACTGAGCAAACGCCGCTGCATCTCTTAATTGATTTTGTATTTTGTAGGACTATATTTATCATAACTTCTTACTATTAATTTTCTCCAATCTGCCCTGTGAGCTCCCAGAAATAACAGCCAGAAAGCAACCTGTGCACAGGGACACATTAACAACCAGTAAAAAACTAAATCAAGTTTCTCAGCATGTGTAAGTATTGTGTAAGAGGCAAATCTGTCTGTCACGGGGAGTCAACAGTGACTTCCTCTTCTTGTCCATTATACACTTTTAAACCTCTCCAGCAAATTATCTCAGCACCTTACAAACAATATGAGCGCTCATATTGTCCCCAGTTCATTTTGTCTCTCTGAGCAAGGTATGATGTTCTCATTTCACATATTCCACAACTTCCATCTCTCTGTTCTTGACCCAAAGTTGTTATCAGCATTTTCAGTGATGAGACACTGAGGTTCCAGGGCACAGATTCATTGTGTCATTTGCATATTTGATCAAAGCACAAAAGCTGAAGTACTGCTGAGCTCTCTCCAGACGGAAACTGCCTCATGAAATTCCTTGTATCTTTGCTTTTGAATACTTGACCTTGGAACCTTAAAATGCCCTTTCAGATTTAAGAAGAAGAAACAAACACATATAATCAAAGTCATCAGCATTAGGAGCATATTTATCTATTGTATAGATCTTTGTTGCATGAACATAACATGCAGCAACTTTTGAGACCAGGAAGAAGAGTAGATATGGGAACCTAACAACTCCAGTTAACATGAACCTGTATGGCATATGCTTCTCTACCCTGTACTTGTCAGAGCAAATGGGGTTGTACATCCTCCCTGAAAATTAAGGCATCCTTCTTAAAAACAAACAAACAAACAAACAAACCCCCTCAAACAAATACATTTGAAAAATAAGGATAATTACCACAAGAGAAGGAAGCAGCAGTGTTTGAACCTCACACATACTCTGCTGACAGGCTACCTTCAGATCAAGTCTGCATTAAGTCTAAAATCCAGTTAATGTAGGTGCTTAGGTTTCGTCAAGTTTTTTTGTCTGGAGAGGCTTTTTTCTGTGCTTTTGGGTTTTTTTTGTTAGAGCTTTGTAAATAAACAGTATCTTCAATATTCTTAAAGTGAGATTGTCCTTTCTCCCACTAATCTTCCTACTAGATGGGACAACTCTCCCACAGGCAAACTGGCCAGCAACATTCACTTGCGCTTTAAAATTGAAATTCAATTTTCAATTCTACATGAATATTTACAAGCTGTCATCCAACAGCTTATCACTTAATGTAACACTGTACTATACTCAAAACATCAAAAGAATCTGTCTATAATTAATTTCTGAATTCTCTAAAACACTAATTTTCATGCAATGCATGAAATTACATGAAACACAAATTATTCTGAAATAAGTAAATTCATGCTAATGTGCCATTGGGGAAAGTGTTTCTGAAGCAGATTTTTCACTTATTAAGCTTTCACTCATTAAACTCATACCCACTGATGAGGAAAAAATATTATGGACAACTAAACATTCATCTTAATGATCTGCTGACACTGGACATTAGGAAAACAAAATGCATTGACATGCAGATTGATTTACATATACGAAGACAGTTTATAAATTTCTGCACAACATTTAAGTCTTTCATGGGACAAAAACATCAAATCACTTGAAAGGAAAAAGCACAAACAAAAAAGAATCTTTACTGAAGCCAAGCATGGAACAGAGAAAGTAATTAAAGTCAGAACTAATCCCTCTTTCACTTTCTCTCTTCACTTAACTAGAGACCAGCATCAAACTGAACCACCCCATATTTTCCACTTACCATCCACTCAGGTTCAGAAGCCTGAATTTGCTCACCTTGTCCAGGTTTCAGGCCAACCTGAGTGTCAGATTTCAGGGTTCTCAAACTACAGAGAGGCGCAGGATGAAACTTATTCAAGGCTTGATGAAATGGGACACTGCACTCCCATTTTCTATCTCCTGTCAATTTTCTATAGTTTAGATCACCTTTGAAAAGAAGCAAGTTTGACTTCTGTAGCTCAGCATACAAGTCAGGAGCAACTTCACTCATACTGGAAAAATCATGTGGTAAAGTCCAAAACATGTGGTCACAGAAAACCCAAACTCCCTTTTTCAAATTCCCCTCCCAGTTTATCCCACATCTAGACATCCACATATGATTAGCTGACCCCAGCTGTTTAATAGTCCAGTTAAAATCATGCTTTGTGGTATCTGATACATACCATGGAATACTTTTTCCATGAAAATAGACTTCATCAGCTAGCTTTGACGATAACAAGAAATCAGCCAACACAAGATCACTTACAAGTTCAAATCCAGCATTATCCAGGATTATGTCAACTCTAACATTACTTCTTTCTGTTCTATTTTTTTTGGCATTTACAAGTAGTGAGCAAACTTTTTCCATATCATTCACTAAGATGTAAGGTATCATGTTTTCCAGGGATCGCAAGGGACTAGATTTCTGAGAACTGTCTTTACCAGCTGAAAAAGAAAGGTCACACTTATTGCCCCACAATGACACCTAGAAGGAAAAAGAAAAAAAAAAAACAAAACATTTTCTAAGTCTCACTGTAGTTACATTCTCAGCTTCACATACACTGAAGATTTTGTTTCCTTGTTTTTGTATCAGATAATAAAGGTTCTAACTCCACATATTCTTCCAAGCTTTAATAAAACTCAACTTCTTGTGCAGTTATCTCAACACACGTAAGATTTTTGTGGAAGAAACCAAACACAGCTCTGTATTTACACAGGCGTCAGAAGTGACAAAGATGGAAGATTTAGATCAACATAAACACACTGATCACAAAGCTCAAAACAGAAATATTCTCCATACTGCAATTCCTAAAATATCAGTGGTAACACAAAAAAAGGAATAATAAAAGCAGATTTATTTTTTTTATTACATGCAGCCAAATAAGTACTTTAGGTATATTATGTAGTATTTTAAGTAATCACTAATGAGCCCTTTGTAAAGATTCATCCAATACTTGGTGTACACTGTTGCCAGCTAATGGACTTATTTGCAATTCTATGATACTTTGGGCCTTCTACCCAAAGGTGCTATATTCCAAAAATAATACTGTATAAAGCTTTTAAACCACTTCTGACCCAGACTGACTTCTAATTTTTTTCTCCAAATAAGTTTAAAAACATTTAAAGTGCCAACTACAATTAACTGTTTAAGAAATTATAGGTAAATATCAAAAAGTTCATCTGGATTTTGACTTAAAATGTTTGAGAGATACTGGTCTCAAATGAAGAATTGCTGGGTTTTCATATACACAACAAAGACCAGCAGTTAATAAAAAAGTGTCACATTCAATACAAATACCCAAAACAAATATTTTCAGAATAGAAGCAATACAGTACGCCTATCAGGACTATATCACACTTTTACAAAACAAAGATCTGTATTTTAATTTCTATATGAAGCTCAGATTCTTTATGACCTCAAATTCTTGTTTGTTTCATAGGAGAGATATTTTATATCATTGTGTTAAGCACTACCAGTTTACCTGCAATAGCTTAAGAAGTTCCTCCTGAAGTTGCTTTTCATCTAGATCCTTGATGTTCTTAAGAAGTTCCTGAAAGTAAGTGCATAAGGCAATAATAGCTTCTTGGGATTCAAAGAAATTTTGAGCCTTTCCTTCCTTAAATACGTCAAAGTTGTCAATAGGTGGGCTAAAAAGAGAAGAACAAATATGTTGACATACTTCCCACAATTGGTCATTACACCACATGCAAAGGAAGCTCAAAGGTCAGCTTTTTTAGACTGTACTACAGGCCCTAGTTAGATTTTCCACTTCTAATTTGTCATACTAGATTTTCACACATCTCTGTAAGTCTAATATTGCATCTTGCTAAAACAGACACTATGCAAGGCATCTTTACACAGCAATGTTCTGAAAGTGAACAAGTATTCAATCACAGCAACTCTGGGAACTGCACATTGAAGCATTTTGAACTCAAATCTTCAGACAAGAGAATTAAAACTGAACACACAAGTGAACTGAAGTCAAGAAAAGCTGGCCTGACTTTAAATGTGTTTCTGTATGCTGAAGTGCACTTCCAACACCAAATTCTCTTCCAGTGACAGGAAGTTATCACTATGAAAGGCTTTACTAGGATTTTGGAAAATTACCATGGCAAATAAGAATGCTGTAATATATAAAAATTATAGACCAATCTATTATGATACATGTTTGCACAATGACCTTTCAACAAATGACCGAACTTCCATCCAAGCATATGCTTAAGAGCAAGTAAATAATGGAGATGAAGACACTTAAAACCTAATAATGAAAAGTATCTGCTCAGTTTTTAAAGTGCAATCCAGTGGATCAACCTCGTATCTGAAGCTTTTGGTACAAGAGTTCAAATTATACTACATACCAGTAGAAACTGAGTCCCATTACTGTGTTTGCATTTCTGCAATACTAAGGGTAAATCCAGTTCTTGCGGAGCTTTCAAATTTTTTTGGCAGCAACGTGATCTTAAACTCTTCATTCCTACCCCATGACATTGTACTGGCACATCTCCATGGTACCAGCACAACAAGTTTTTCATGCCCAGTTATTTTTAACCAGTATCAACTCCCAAAGTTTGATGCAACACATGGTCTGCAAGCACTGCTGTAACTAAGAAGCTGGTGTAGAATGAACAACAGGGGCTGCTGTAAGAAACAGTTCTCAAATGGTAACTTCGGATTGCAAGCAGCAAAACAAGTTAGAATTCTCAACAGATTTATGGGTCTCTTACTTTGTGTTTAAGGCTTAAGAGAAAATTCTAGACCAACAAACCTTGTAGAAAGGCTACATGAGTTTCATATCTCAATTCACATTAATCTGCAAGGCCAAGACATACAGTCAGGCTGAAGAGTTTTCAAGTAAACCAACTCACCAAAACTGAAGCATAAAAATAAGCTTCAAATTCTGCTGAATGTAAGAAGTAAAGGTATTAATTTTAAATCTGAGGGGCTAAATGAGGAAAACGGAATATGGTAGAAGCCTAAGATCTTCTTTCATCTTACTCCTCGCTGTCTTTCTTTTTCCCAAAATAAAAATGGGAAAGATCAATGTTTTGAGAAGTAATATATCAAGCCCGTAAATACTTACTTTTGTGCTAATGCTGCATGGATTCTTCGATACATGTAACATTCTACATACAGCCAAGGGGACTGAAACCAACTTGGTTCTCCATTTCCATTTGGTAAATTTCGTTGGTAGTCAAGGTATTGGTTCCACAGCCCAGCATCAGGCAACTCATCTTCCAAAGGGGTCACTGGCTTGTCTGTTTGCAGCTCATTCCGCAGCTTGGAGAGGAAAGATATAGCTCTCTTCTCTGCTTCAACACCCTTCTGAAAAAAGAGAACAAAAGTTCCTATTCTGTATGTTTATTCCTGTAGAGACACAGATCAACTGTTCATGGAATGTGTGATGTTTTAATTGCCATATGAGAGTCCCTGACAAATCACAGCTTGATTCGACAAAATATATTTTGGTGAATAAAGCTCATTTCAGATGCAAGATCCTAAAATGAACTCCATACGGAACTTATTTTTAGATTGGACTTTTTGCTTATTAGAGGTGATGAGAGTGTTGAAACAGTCATGTTCAGAAGGCGTTACTGTCTATTAAACACTGCATCAACATAAAAACCCAAGTAGTGATGCAGTTGCAGAAGTGACAGATCAGAAGGAAAAGGTTAGACAGAAAAGTGTGTTACAGAACTAATAAAAAAAAACTACTAAAAAGAAATTATTTTTTTAAATTCAGACAAAAGGATTGAGACAAACAAGTCTCACCAGTAAAAACAAGGTAGAGAAAGGGTCTCAATGGCTAGAGGGGAATAAACATCAGGAAAAAAAAAGGCCCTTACTCTTACCTCACCATGTTCTTCAAAAAATTCATTTTTATGTCGATGCAAAGTATCAATAACTCTCGTGAGGATCTGGGGAAGTCTGTCTTTAATTGTAAAATATGCAAAGGATCTAAAAAAGAGAGGATCAATTATTATCAGCAAATTACGAAATTGTTTCAATTTTTAAAAACAAATGAAAGGTCTTTGTGTTGGTTTGGGCTGGGGTAGAGTTAATTTTCTTCTTCACAGCAGCTGGTATGGGGGCTGTGTTTCAGATTTGTGCCAGAGACAGTGTTGACAACACAGGGGTGTTTTTCTTACTGCTGAGCAAGGCCTGCACACAGTCAAGGCCTTTTCTGCCTCACCCTACCCCACCAGCAAGGAGGCTGAAGGTGCACAGGATGTGTTGGCAGGGGACAGAGCCAGGACAGCTGACCCTAACTGACCCAGAGGCTACTCCAGACCATATGGTGTCATGCTCAGGAATGGAAACCAGGAGGAAAAGCTGGCAGGGAGCCACTGCCCGGGCATTAGTCAGTTCATGGTGAGCAACTGCTTTCATTTGCTTTACTTGATTTTCTTGAGTCCTATTTCTCTCTGCTCTTTTCATTACGATTTTTTATCATTCCCATTATTAAACTACTCTTTATCTCAGCCCACAAATTTTCCCATTTTTACCTTTCTCATACACTTCTCCCCACCCCACTGAGCTGTCTGGTGCTTTGCTGCCAGCTGAGGTTTTAACACAACTGTATTAAAAGTGGCTTTACCTGCCCTTAAAGCAGCAGACAGCAATAAAAAACAAAACCAAAACAAAACGAAAAAAAAATTTAACTGGTCAGATTCTTGTGCCTACTCTTGCAGAGGATTATAAACAGCAGCCTTTTCAAGGAAGAAAAAGCTAAATGACTGGCCCTGCCAAAACAGCGAAAAATTGCAAGCTAGTTCTAGGCTAAAACGCGACCCCTATTGTTAAGACACCCAGATGCAAAACCTGGGAAATGTAAAATTAAAAGCACGAATATCTGCTCGAAGTTTACCACGTGTCTCCTATCAACAAGAAACGCGCTCTCCATTATACACTTGATTTGCATTTTCTCCAAACGCTGTTTATGTACTAGGACAACGAGCAGAACGCTCCACAGAGAGCGCACAGCCAGCCCAGAGGACGATTTTTCCTGTGAGATTTCCACCCAATGGGTTGTAACCCCGGAGCCGAGCAGCTGCACCGGGAGAGCACGGGACCGGCGCCGACACCGCCCCACGGCCGGGCCGGGCCGCAGACAGCGGCGGCAGCGCCGCACCCACAGCGCCGCCTACGGGCCCCGCGGGCCGCCGGCGCTGCTGTCCCCGCCCGCCCCCCTGGGCCAAGAGCCGCCCCACGGCCCCGCCCGGCGCCCGAAAACCTCCGCTCCCCGGCGGCGGGGCGCCGGACGGCCCCTCAGCTCCCCCACGTCCCCCGCCTCGCTGCCGGTGACGAGCGCGCCAGGCCGTGACGGACCCCTTAAACCTGCCCGACAGGGAGACCGGGAGAGCCGGTACCGCCGCCATCTTGCTCCGCCCCCCCCCCCCGCGCGCGCCGGAGCACCGCCCTTCCCCTGCCCCCTCCCGGAAGCGGCCCCGAACGGCGGCCGGACGTTATTGGCGCGCGGGCCGCGCCCCGCCGCGCGGCGACGGACGGGCGGGGCGTGTCGGCCCGCGCGCCCTGGCGGGGCCCGGCGGGCGGTGGGCGGGGCCGCGGCTCGCGCGGCGGAGAGCGGCGCGCCCCCTCCCCCAGGTCAGTGCTGGCGCGCGGCGGCGGCGGGAACCGCCTCGCCCCTCCCGCCGCGGCGGCGGCGGCGGGCGCGCGCGCGGGGCGGGGGAAGGGAGGGGAAGGAGGGCCGGGCCGGCGGCGCGGCGGGCGCCCTTGGCGGCGCCGCCGGCTGGAGCTGCGGCGGAGCCCGCGCGGCGCCAAGGGAGGGGTGCGCAGCTCTTCCTGGGACAATCCCGGGGCGGCGGGGCCCGCCGCAGCGCCCGCGGGAGGGGTGTGGGCGAGCCGAGGCGGCCTCGCTCGCCCTTTCTGCCGGGTCCGATCCTGCCGAGAGCGGCGGGGCCCCGCGACCTTCCTCGCGAGGAGGGCGCAGTTTCGGGGCGAGCAGGAGCCCCTGCCTGCGGGTGTGAGGGGCGATTCCCAGCCCCGTGCTGTCCCCACCCCAGGATACCCCTATGGCGGCGGGAGCGGGGCGGCTCCCCCGCCATTCCCCGAGTCCAGGTGTCGCTGCCCGGGGGTGACGCAGCAGCGGCGCAGGCCGGGCGTGGGGGGGCCCGGGCCCCCCGCGCGTTTGGCGGCGCTGTCGTCCGCGCCCGCCAGGGGCGCCCGTGAGTCGGGTGGGGTGGGGGCGGCCTCGTTCTGCCCGCGCGGGCGGGGCGGCCTCGCCTTCCGATTGGTCGGCTGGCGGCCCGCTGTGCCCGCCCTCCCGGCTCGCAGCCAATAGGAGCGGAGCCCTGGCTCCCCTGCGTCCCTTCCCCCCGCTGTTGCCGCAGCGGCGCTGCCGGGGGCGGTGCGGCCGCTGTTTTCCTTGGGGCAAAGGACGGCAATGCGGAGGCAGGGAAGGGGCGGAGTTCCCGCCACCCGGGGCTGGCGCTCCCCGGTGGCAATCTGGAGCCCTCCGGGCTGCGTGGGCCGGGCAGAGCTCGCGGACTGGTCTCTGCCGGTCCGGTCCGCCCGACGGCGGAGTGGGCCCACCCTATCCGTGCATGCCGGTGGTTGTGCCGCAGCAAGCCGGGCCTGCCTGCAGCGGGCGTGGCTAGAGTGTGCCGTATGCTGAAGAGACACTGGAAAATAAACCCCACTTCCATGCCTGCTGCTCGGAGGTGGCGCCTCCTGCCCTGTTGTGGTCGCCCTTCGTCCCGCTTTCTGCTTGGATTGCTGCGTTCGGCTTGTTCTGGCTCGGTGCGTCTGGTGCCGCAGGTCTGACGCCCAGGCCCCTCGATGGAATTCCGTCTGTATGAGCTCTCTTTACTTGTAACTTGCTGTAAGCCTGTACAGTTGAAAAATCATTCCTGGCATTACCGATCCGGGATGAGGTTTAATTGGCTAGGAAAGCTAGCAAAACAGTCTTGAGTCTCTTTCTCCAAGAGACAAACGCTACACACTCTACACACTGCTGGAGACTTTACCCCTTACCTCAGCCCTCCACCAACTGGGTTGCAGGCTTCTTTTTTTTTTTTTTTTTTTTTTTTTTTTTTTTTTTTTTTTTTAGTTCTGCAGCTCTTTTTTTATCCAGGAGGTTTCAGGCCTTTAAAAAGGTAAATATGCCTTGTCCTGTATGGGGTCGCTTTTTAAATATAGAACAAGTTTAAAATGAAAATAATAGTTTATTCCAGTAAGTATGCTAATAACAGGATTCGAAATTGGGCAAAAATGTAGGAGTGAAGAGCATGTAAAGATAAGCCCATTCTTCTAGGTATCCTTGTCAGGATGAAGGGCTTTTTCTGCAGCACACGCCATGATTTGCTCTTTAAATGTTTATTTGAATTATTGTGTTAAATATATTTTTAATACTGAAGATCCTCCCTTCAGTTTTTGAAAAATATTCTGAAATGGGGAGGTTTTTGAACTAGACAGCTCAATGACTTTTTGTTAATAATTTGCTGAGGATGACTTTTGTGTCACGGGAGAAATGTTCTTGATTAAGAAAACTAGATGAGGGTAGGGACTTGTCACTGAGTTTTTTCAGCAAATGAAACACACCCACTGAGGTACTGAGTCTGTGAATATTTTTATTTTATTAGCTCACACAATGTAGTGTAAATATAGTAGGGTTGCTGAGTCTGAACTGCCAGCATAAGGACACTATTGTGTTTCAGGCTGCATGGTGGCTCTGCAGGCAGGCCTGGTGGTCCCTGTAGCACCAGGATGTACTGGCAGGAGCAAGGCTGTGAGTCGGTTCCATTCTCGCTGTGGTCAGGACAGATGGCTGGGGCTGGATCTGTGCTCAGCTGTTCATGGCACAGCAGCTGGAGCTGATGCTGAGCAGTGTGTGTGTTCTGTAGGTGACATTCCCATACAACCACGTAGTTATCTAATTGTTGTTTTTATTACATATCACAGTGATTCACAGCATCTGATGTCTTCTTTAACGTGTGATTGCTCACAAGCAGTGACATTACTGAAAGTGCAGGCTGCTGCACAGAATGAGCAGCCAAAGGAAGAGATGCCCACTTGCATATTCACACAGCAATCAGTTCCATTTTTTTGCCACTTGTTGCAAGCACACAGATGTGTTTTGATCTTAGAGTGTTTCCATAGGATCAAAAAAATCTCTTTATTCCAACCAATGTCATGTGCTGAGGAGTACTAACACATGCAAGAGTAGTGTGGACCACCTTTTAGATAAAAGAGAAATAATAATATTTGTTTCCAAAATGTTGATGGATTATTTTGTTTGTTTTAAATACAGTTTAGAGGGAAGAAATGAGACTGAAACTTCTGCACCTTCAGACGAGATCTTTCCACGCTCTAACAACAATATACCAATACCAAAGCTTTAACAAAACTGGATGTCTACTATTAAAGCTAGATAACGAAGTTGAAAGAACAGCTCACAGAACAGCAAAATCTTGGAATTTGTATGCACTGAAACCTTCGTCCCCTTGGTTGACAAGTCAATGTGTGCAAGTCAGGAATTGGCATTTTCTCCAAGGATTTCTGTCCACTTTGGGAAGAAATGTTTATTGTCAGAACGGGGAGGGTTTTTTCTCATCCTGGAAACATTTGGGTGTGACGATGATGGATAGCTACAGGCTCAATGCAGAGTGGATCAAAAAGCTTAGGAGCACAGGATCAAGATTTTATGCAGTTGTATCAGCTGGTAAAATTGTCCCCAAACCCAATAACCAACCAGTTAAGAGACCACCAAAGGCACCGAGGACCAAGCAGCCATCCAGAACGAACCTGCCACTCTCAGCCATGGAGGTGAAGTATAACATTTACAGTCTGTGTGGCATTAAGGGAGTGCATCAATTTAATTTACATTCAGATTTGGGTTTAGATGAACGTTTTAATGAAATTAACACCATTATTTACACTAGTGTTGGAGCTTTACAAATAGAAGCAAGCTTGATAGAAATTGGTATGTTTGGTATTTTGAAAGTAAAATGGAAGTTTACTTGCAGTATGTTAACAGAAGTGGAGGGGAGATGAGTGGTTATAAAGTGGAAAGGTGAAGTGCATTAAAAATAGTTTTGACCAGTGCTTTCAGATCACATTTTCTATTGAGAAAGAAAGTTTAGCTTTCAGAATAATTTAACTTTCTCTACATTTCCTTGCTTATCCAGATCTACCCAGTTTTAAGGTTTGACTCAAACAGAAATAGAAGCGAAAGTAAGTAGCATAAAGTTTATATTCAGATTAGATTTCAGATGGGAAATGAATGTGCAGATGTTGCCTAGGTTACCTGAGAAAGATCATTCCATGTGTAGAAATAGCACCTTGATCATCAGACTCTGAGGTCTACAGAGGAAATGCAACAACACCCTGTTTTACATACAGTGAGGTATGATGAGGAAGAACAGTTAAGGCCAGATCTTAAGTACACTTGAATATAGGATTTCCTATATGGTGAATCCTGGCGTCAGATGTGTTACTGTTCTCCTCAGTTTAAAACAACCAAGTTCCAGGGTTTTTTTAGTAAAAAAGTATGATAGGTGAGACTAAAACAAGCACTGTGTCTTCAGAAATGGCTTCCATGTTGCACAGTATATCTGTTACATGTTCTACTCAGTGTGAGCAGAGAAAAGTTTTAGTGCTTGGCTTCTCAAAGCTAAGCTTCTGATCAGTATTTTGTGTGATAAGCTGGTATATGCCTTAGTGTAACATAAAAGAGTTGGTTATAGACAATTTAGTTTCCACTCATACTTTCATGTTGCTTTGGAAGAGGAAAGTGAAAAATATTAGTCCTGAAACACTATGCAATGTTTCCAGCTTTTTAGTCATGCTATGACATTACATTCAGAGTTTGATTATTCTTGGTTTTGGGTGAAGTGACATTTTTGAGGCTTTTAAATGATGGCATAGAATGCAGTTTCTTTCTTTGACATTTTTATATATATGTGCAAGTAACATGCAGTGCTACTTTAAATTTTTTTCATTGTGAAGAAATGGAGAAAATACTGCCTGATATACAGAAATAATAATATACTTCCCGAGGAAGCTTTTGCATGGGAAAATGCTGGGCCAGACATTACCTCTAGTATTGCAGGCTCTAATGCCAGTTGCCTTAGGGACATCTTCCCATCTTCTCCTGCTTCTGGAGACAGCAGCTGCAGGCCCAGTCCCGAGGTTTTCAGTTAGAGAACCCTGGGTATCTGTGGTGTTTGCTGTGTGGGAGGGCCTGACAGCTTGCACCTTTCTTCTGCAGAGCATTTGGTGAATGAGATCCTTCCCATCCTCCCCAGCACTGGTCTCCATGTGTTTTTACAGGCAGAGTTCTGGGCACCAGCAGTGATAAATGGTTGTACAGCCAGTTTTTCAGGATGGATAAAGGAGTTCCTTGAAAGCAGTTAAGTGGTTCAGTCAGTCCATCAGTGAGTGGTACCACTGCTTGGATAACCTGGTAAGATCAGATTGCAGGAAAAGCCTCTGAGTTAATTCTTATTGCTACAGCCATCTAGCATAGAGATAGCTGGAAGTTCAGGCAAAGACATAGTATTTACTGCCCTTCAGATAAAGACTGATTCCTGTGGTGATAAGAGGTCTAAAGTTCATCCTATGGATTTTTTTTCCTAAAATTTTTAGTATGCTAGAAGTGGAAGAGATGGACTAAGGGGAGTTACAATTACATGAGCCTGTACAGTTGTTGGGGGCATGATGGTACAGAAAATGAGTTGTCAATGTACTTGGCTGTCCTGTGTGCTGCTCCAAACAGAATCTCAATAATGCTGTAGGCAGAAAGGAGGAGGGGGTGAGTAGCTTGAGTTCCTTTCTAGCACCAGTGCAGGGGATGTATTCTGGGGTTTTTGAAGATTGCACATGAAAGTGATGTAGCAGGAAACATTAAGGTTGATCAGCCATTTAACACTTCTAATTTAGGATTAGCTGAGTCACTGATTGGAGTAGGATTTTAGGCTGTATCTCCACCAGCACCCACAGGCGTATTTTAGGTGTCTTAATCACAAAATATGCCTAAGCCGAATGTTCTCTATCAAACAAGATTTTTGTAAATATCTAAGCAAAGCAGTACATTTTAACAAAAAAAAAAACCAAAAAAACTAAAGTAGCTCATACCCAAAATGCTATTTCAGGCATGTAGCTTAACAGAAAACCTCTGGTTGGAACTAGATGAGAAATGTAGCCATTGAAACTAAAATTGCAGCTGTAAGACACAAAATCAATCCTGTAGTGTGTTTGCCTTGAAATGAAGACTAGCCCGAGTAGTAGACTGTAGGAAGCACAGAGCAGGATGGAGATTTTCAGATTGTATACTAACTACAAGATGAGAATTTTCTCCCTTAACTCTTGACAGAAGAGTTTCATGGCAGAGCACGTGTACTTAAAATAACCAGAGGTTTTTGGAAGAATCTTCAGATTCAGATATATAATTGGCATTGGTGATTAAGCAATTGAGAATGGATTTATACAGTTGAAATTGTGATAATGAAACTTGATACTTCAAGGGAACTGAAAACTCAGTTCTGTTCCGCTGTTAATTCAGCCTTCTAGCACAGTTGTGGGAATATGCCTACAAAATTGCTCTCTGAATATGATAATTACTTTGAAAGCTTATTTTCTGCTAGTGGTTGCTGAATTAAGATGATGTGCAAGCAAAGCTTTGGATGTGATAGTAGAATGTTTGCATTAAAAAAGAAAAGTTCCAATGTGAGGTGGTGATTCTAATGATCGGTGACAGCCTCCCGCAGGGAGCAGAACCCCTCTTGAAGCCTTGCTATTTGGCAGCGTATGAGTGCTGCAAGAGTGTAACTTGGATTTTAGGTTGAAGTGTATTGTGAGCCTAAATGCCTACAGATGAGCACAGTTCTTTTGTTCATTTGTTGTTAGTTACATCCGCATTTGTATTAGTTACTAAAAGCTGGGAAGTGACTGATCCACAGTGAGATGTTGCTTTCTGGATATTTTCCACTACGTTGTACTGAAAAATAGTTTTGCAGGTCATGCATGGTATCAGAACGAAGAAATACTCTTCAAATGAGTAGCAGAATTTGCAAATCAGTTTATTATGACTTGTTTGATTAATCAAGAAAATCTCACAACTCCTTTCACGTCAGTGATTTTTTCCAGTTATTTCTTTGAATGTGACATTTTAGTTGTTGAAGATTGTGGGCTGTTGGGACAAACTGACCACGGTGTGCTGTTGGACTGTGTTGTCAGTGCTGCTAGTGCAGGACGTGGCTCGGGGTGGGGGGAGGGATGGGGTAGATGTGCAGCACCTGCAGCTGGCCCGGAAGGTCGGTGACTTTCTGTGCTGCAAGTGGCTCAGCCCTGGCAGTAGCCTGGTGCGTGGCAGAGCATGACGTTTGTGGTTGGAGCTTCTGCTTGATAAACAGACTGGGGTAGTCAAACTCCATTTATGCTTAAAACACGGATATTAAAAACTGCTGTCAGGAGTGTCTTGCCTCTGGTTTTAGTGGTCAGCCGAGAATGTCATAAGCCGTGGGATGGCAGAGCAGCAGCAAGTGCAGCTCTACTCTTCAAGTATTTGATTGGCATTCAGGGAAGAAGGGTTGTCTTTGTGGCTCTGCCACAGTGTTTTTTTGTTGTTACTTCACTCATGCCACCTGACTTGTTCTCAGTGTGTGATTTGCTTTCCCTCTTAACAAGGAGCGAGTACACTTGTTAGTATATGTACACCAGGTGGACATCATGCAATGATACCACAGAACAGTGCATAAATTAAAATTGTCACTCTCTTAATAAGTTCAAAGCAAACAGTTGTCTTACTACCACCGTGCTTCAGCCTTGCCCTAACTCAAATCTCTATTCCTTTGGCACAGAATCTGATGCAGTGCACAGCCTTTGCAACAGCAGATGAATATCATCTTGGTAATCTGTGTCATGACCTGACTTCACATGGATATGTTGAAATAACAAGTTTGCCTAGAGGTAGATTTTTGAAACATATTAAATGCAATGTTATATCATGGGAAATAAAATATGGGGTGAGGGATATAATTTTTATAACTTCATGTATTCTTACTCTGATAATATCCTGAAATATATCATACTGCCTGTAAAATTACTGCTTTGCCTAAAGGTTCTATTTGCCTAAAAATCCCCACAACAAAACCTTTCAGAATAGCCATATGAGCAGCTCTTTCTCTTAGCCTCTGATAATTTCTCCCAACATTACAATTACAATAGAAGTATAGAAAAATTACATGTATGCATGAGAAATAACTTTGGAAATTGACTGATAACAGAGAATTTCTATAGATGGTCACTAACTGAGTGTTAGTTTTTGAATGTTTTATTTTAATTAATCTTTCAGTAGTGAGGTAGTGCAGTACATCAGCTGTCAAAACAGTTTTGTAAATTGAAGTGTTGCATCTTCTTTCTGTACCCAGATTTCTATTAATGTAAATCACAGCATTGGAGAGGAAGGCATGCAGGAGAGAATCTTGTTGACTAAGTGAAATGGGAAAAATACACACATAAATGTTTAGTTCTAGTAAAGAGAATGCTGTTGATACTTCTTTATTGGGTCAAGTATATCCTAGCAATTGTTGAATGCTTCACTTAGGTAGGCTTCAGTAAAATAATTGATTCTGGTTTCCATATAAAGTATCTCTGAACACTTGGGAAAGTATGGCTTGGAAATAGATTCAGTATACTATAAAAGAAAAACAAATAGATCTTATTATAGCTTAAGGAACCTTATGCCCTGGAACAGCTGTGATTTTCATATGTCAGTAGTAGAATGCATTTTCTTCTTCCTTTGAAAGAACAGATTATATGAAGCTAGGAGAAGGACAGGCAGTTAGTTAGTTACTTCATGGGCATTTCAGTAGGGCGTATCAAAAGCCTGGCTGCCTCTCAAATAATAATCTAAGTCTCTTTCAAGAACGAGATTTACTAATGATTGTCTTGTTCAGAAAGATGAACATGAAAGAGAATGCCCACTAAAATATAGGCTTCATGTTCTTTGTAGTTTCTTTGTATTAAAACTAACCTTGGTTTCATAGCTTTGGGATAGAAACTTTGTACAACCCTAGGATGACCTTGAATTAAATGTTACTGTTGATGTTATTTTACTCAGGGAGTGTCGGTTTTGTCAGTTCCTTTTATTTCTTCATGGTGTTTTTGACTCATAAGCACTGTTTATCAAAGGTTTTGAGGAAGTAATGATGAAACGATATTGAAGGAAGTAATAATGAAAGGATATTGGATTGTGCCAGCAGATCTGAAATGTTGTGATGGTTGGCATGTGCATGTAGCAGTGGTTGGTTACCAAGCCAAACATTGAGTCTGGGAAAATAATTTTTTAAAATATTACCACATAGAAATCTAAAATAGCAGGTACTGTGTGAATTTGTTGCTTTGTAGTGTTTTCCAAAGCATTATTCTTGGTTTTGACCTCTTTAAAAACATTTTAGAGGCAGATCCTTCACCTCCATTTAAAGTAGGCCAAATTCTCTTCAACAGTGTGTGTTTTGGCTGGAGTGGATAAATAAAGATATGGCTGGTATTTGAAAAAGCAAATGAGAAAATGTAGACAAATGTTAGTTCCATGATGAACTCAAACTTCACACCTAAAACTGCTCTAGTTATTCATCCAATTATATGTTTCTGAACTGAAATAGCAAGTGGAAGAAAAGTCTTTAAGGGCTCATTCAGACCAACTGTCTGGTCCCAGTTCGGGTATTAGCAAAAGTGTATCTGGTACTTGGTCATCTCTCTCTACTGCCTCAGTCTACCTGGCCTCTATGGCCTGAGCAGTAAAGCAGAAGGTAGAATTTGTACACAGGCAGAAGTAACAACGTTTGATACTCTGTCACTTGATTTGTGATTTTCCTGCAGAGGTGTTTAAATTTCTAAGGCTTAGCTGTTAGGCCCTGCAAAATCTTTATGAAGTCTCACTTTAAGTAGAATTAGAAGGGTTTTTTGGTCTAGCTTCCACTAGTGCTGAAACAAAACAAGTCATGCTGGTTTGAAACCTCATCAGGACCTCCAAAACTTCATCTGTCTTTGTGAGTGGCACAGTGGAGAAGATTTGTAGGAGAAAAATCAAACCCCTGTTTTGAGAACCCAGAAACCACATTTTGTAAGTTTGGGGGTATGTACTTGGACTAGCTCTGGTTTCAAATTTGTTTCAAAAGCACACTTCAAATGTGCAGGAAAATACAGGTGTAGGCTCTCCTGTCTTGGGGCTACACTCTTTTAAGTTTCTGACTGGCAAAGCAAAGTCAGCACAATTTCAGTGCAGATTAATCCCTCAGTGTATAGAAAAGAAGAGCTTCCAGGCAAACAGATTTGAATGGTAATTTCTCTGCAACTGTGCACAACTTTCACAGTTCTCTCACATTGCATGTCCACTTCAGTATTCTGTTTCTGGTTATTTTCAATTAATGCATCAGTTTTTTCATAAGTCTTTTTTTCTTCAATGCTGCTACATTTCAATAACTGAAGATTCTGATGAAGTTCTCAATAGAGGCCCAGTCGGTATAGAGTGTGACAGTTCAGAGAAGCAGTGTAGTTTGATATTATAGTTGGTCCCTGGCAAGCATTTTAATCAGAAAAATAAAATGTGGGGCTGGTTGATGTGTTAGTATGCAACTGTTGAATTACATGCTTTCAGCTATCAGCTGTTGTGTTTAGAAGTGTGATTAATTATTCAATTTTTTTCACTTATTTCAAACTAGATGCTGCAAATGTTTTAGTGGTCAGTACTGAGAAATCTGCAAAAGAAGATGATCCTGGCATGATTTTTTTTTTCAGGTAAGCTATAGATCATGCTCAAAACATAATGTGTCATTATAGTAATAGTGGGAAGGAAGTAGTGCAGCTTGCTAGATCATTTTATCTTATTACCTCATGAAACTCAAGGAATAACTGTCCAGTCAGAATGATTTAAAAAAATCAGAATTATTTAAATGGTTAAAAAACACATTCTCATGGTTTTTCATTGAAATGTGGTTAAAAAGCAACTAGTATATCATTTCTGTGAAGATAGTCTTAAGTTTCTTGATTCCCAATGACAAAAATTGCCACTGTACAATTTGAGTATTCCATTAAAGTACATTTAAAACAGTATGATTACACTCAGTTTTTCCTTGAATTCACAGGGAAGGGGCTGTTGTATTTTGGAATGTGGAAGAGAAAAGTGTAAGTAAAGTGAAACTTGGTTAAAACTGCAAAAGCAGGTGTTTTGTCAGTCTCAGAAAGCTCAGCGTGCCAGAGGTTTGTTTCAGAGATTGATCTTTCTATGAAGGAAAAAAACTGATTGATTTTTCTCCAAAGAGTGCAGGTTCTTGCCTGCTGCTGCCCTCAAGTGTGTGGGGTGCTGATACATCACCTTTGAAACTCATCTATTTAAAACAAAAATCTGAAACCTTAATCTAGTGAGACTGACAAAAAGAAAATTCTTGCAGCTCTACATTCTGAAAAAGTACATCAGAAAAATCTGCCTGTGGATGATTGTTTGAAAAGCACTTATGTAACAGAAAATGTGTTAGAAGAAAAGGATCATTCTATTCTATTCCATTTTAAGTCAGAACTATTAAAGACATATGTTTGTATATCCTTGAAAGAGAAAAAATAATTATAAGCAACTCTTTAATAGTGTTCTGTGTTTTTACCAGCCAGCAGTTTTCCTGAAGGAAGTTTATAATTATTAAATATGTTGCTGACATACTATAGTTTGGTGCTTTGCTGACCTAGAAGGGTGTGCCAGAGGCATATCTTTTGTAATGAATATATTTATAGTTATTTGATGTTTTAAATGTATTTTTATTACTGTGGTTAAACTGGATTCTAGATACAAAAAGTATTGACTTCATCTGTAGACAGAGTATGTGAAATTCAATGGTGTACTAAATAGATGATACTGAGATGCATGGAAATTCACAGGAGGATTTCATTTAGAGCACATGGAAACACAGAACTGCTTTTTCTAAATGTAATCAATTTCTAGATTCAAGCTCACTTTTTCTGTTTCTGAACTGGAATGTTTCTGTTTTCTTGTCTGTTTTGAGGGAGTGTCAGTGTATCAGGTGTCCTACAGAAAGACAGCAGTTTTCCCTTCAGACCTTGCCTGTAGCTCACTTAGGATGCTATGGCTGTAACTACACTACTGATTAACAAGTATCACTGAAGACCAGCTGACTTAACTCCTGATGATCTTTGAGTTGGACACCTCAACCCACCAGAGTACTCTGAAAATTCTCCTGGTGTTTTACATGTTTAAATACCTTTGAAAATTTGATACCTTGTTTTTCTGGTCAATACTAGTATCAGTAGTTGGTCCTTTGGTAGCTTTATTTATGAAAGAGGAGGAAAAATGCCTCTCTCTGCTTATTGAAATCATAGTCAAAGCTGTAACTGCCAAACTGCTTGCTCAAATAGAGGAAGTATATTTATGGACGTGCTTTAATGAACTGAAAGGAAAGGAGAAAAACTCCAAACTGGTCTGTAGAAAAGAAACTGAAAGTAATTCAGTAAAACAGAATATAGAATATCAGTGCAAATGGACAAAAGTATCCTAGAATGACTTGTAGGAGGAAAAAACTATTTTAAATTACCAGACACTTAACAGGAGAAGCAACAAATACAGACTGATCACAAAAAGAAATTTAAAATACAAAGTATGAGTTTCAAATACCTAAGTAGGAAGATTGTACAGCAGCTTCCTTCCCAAAATAGCAAGGGCAAAAAGAAAAAACAGCTTTGAGGTTTTTTTCAAAGGCAACTGTGTGACGTAAGTGCCCGTAATAGCAAGAGTTTGCAGCTAGTGACTCCAGAACATCTCTTCTAATTAATTTTACTGTGTCACAGCTAGTCCCTTCTCTAAAATTAGGCTGGGCCTAGAAGCAATGCCAGGTTTGCACTGCTGAACAGTCCCTGAACACTGCTCTTTGGCTGAGGTGACTGACCTCAGAGCAGACGCTTCCTATGTTTTCATACCCTTTTTTTATCACAAGACTTGAATTATATGGCAAGTCTTAGTCATGCTAATATTGAATTCAGGATAACGAAAGGAACAGTTTCAGCTATAGGATTGAGGGGTTTTTTTTTCATTGAAAAATGTTACTGTGCTACATAGATGGTATCACCACGATTCTTGAAAGCAATGAAGAGGCGTGCAGTGCAAAGAAAATCCCTCTTGCAGGTGATCCAACAGATTTTTTTAGAGTAATTAATGTGGAGAATATGCTTTATGAAAAATTTAAAGGGTACAGTTTTGTGCTAGAAGATTAACTGTGATATTTTATTTTAAAAAGAGAGTGCTTTTAAAGTATGACTTAGTAGAAGATTGAACTCTTAAGAATTTAGGCATAATAACTATTATGGTTTTGTGATTTGTTTTTTTATTGGCTGTTGTGTATTTAAATGCCTTTTAAAAACTTGTAGGTGAGTGCTTTTTTTAGTTCAGAATTTGTTCCAATTGCAGATTATTTTTTTGAAGGGGGCCTTGTAGCATATAAAAAAGGAACAACAATGAGAGATCCTAAGTCAAGTATCAGAGGAGAAAGTTTTGTGAGAGAAAAGGGCTCTTTCTTCTGGCACCAGGTTCTAGTGTACTGGAGAATAAAGGAGCAGTGAGATTACTTCTGCAAATAAAATTGCACATTTAACTATTTACAGGGATGAATGTGGCAGCTGAAACAAGTTTTCCAGATTTTTGTAGTGGTAAAGGATTTCTGTAATATAACTGACCTCTGGTAGCTCAAACAAGACTACTGATTTCAGCAGCAATCAAAACGGCTGATTTAGCAGCAAGCTAGTAATTTTATCAGAAACAACCACCTGATGTACTTCTCCTAAAAATTCATTCCCACACTCAGACATTGTCAAAATCTAATACAGCTCATTGTTATAATACTGAATATATCCATGTTGTCCTTACTGCTGCTGTGGCTAATCCTTACCCTGTTCCATGTGTGCACATAAAAATGACATTTCAGTTTTCCCAGAATCATTGCAGTTGGTCATAGCCACAAATTCTTCTCCAACCACAACTGGTTTCAGAAGTAAACTATGTCAATAATATAACTTCATTATTTAGCACATCTCTTCATTGTTAGGTAAATAACTTCAGCATGAGGGTTGCATTCATCAGCCTGCCCTATGCAAGCTCTTTGTAGAGTGATAATTTTACTGCATGGTAACTATTGCTGCAATTGTCTCCTTAGATGAAGAAAATCATGCGAGTGCTAGAGCAGCATGAAATTCAGCCATATGAAGTTGCACTGGTCCATTGGGAGAATGAAGAGTTGAACTATAGAATAGGAGAGTAAGTATCTTCAGGCATTCTGTATATAAAAGCTAAACCAAAATTCAAGCACCTAAAACCAAATTCAAGCAAACGTAATTCAGCTAGTAAAAATATACTTGTCCTTACTTTTTTTTCCAAATAAGTAAAATAAAGAAAACAGTAAATCTGAGTTGACAAATGTTTCTGTCTTGGTAAACTTGCAGGTAGTGGCCTTTGTGATTTGCTTATACAATAGATCTTGTAAATAAGAAGCTCTCTGCCCACACAACTCTTCAGCGATCCCAAACAGAAACTTTGTATGTCACAGAAAAAAAAAAAAAAAAGCATTATTGAGATGAGTCTCATTTAAAGAGGATGCTCTCTATAAGCTTTCTCTGTGTATCCCTGAGGTTCATATACAAAGATGTAATTTCTGCATATACTTCATTTCCTAGGAAAGTTACAACTTAATTACTGTGTAGTGATAAACCTGGCAAGTTATCTTTGCTTGTTAAATAATGTTTTTTCATCATGGAATGAAAATTACCTCTATAGAAATATTTCACAGTGAAAATCATTATATAAATTACCTGTAATTTTCCAACAGCAACAAAGAGCAATCCCTAGACAGGACACTGTTAATATTAGGAACTGAATGAATGAGGTTACCTTATTTAAGGTCACCTGATAAGGAGTTAGGTGTTTGGTTTTCCCTGACCGTTTGAAAACTGCATGTACTATTTAGTTGTGTAATTTGTGATTCTTGACATGCTTCATTTTGCTTCTGCATGTTTCATAGTGAGATTCACATAAAAAATTGAACAAGTCTTTCGTCTCCTTTTCTTTGTTCCTTGCCCCCTATGCAACAGAGGTTTTAGGGAAAGTAACATCATAGTGGAGAGGCAGTAAGGTTGATAAGAGTGACAGTGGAAAATGAAAACAGAAAGATAACAGAGGAGCTAATAAGCAGAATAGAGGCCAGCAGCCTGCTTACTCTGAATTATCTGTGTGTATGCAGCAATGCTATAGTTACCATCACAGCATGCTGCACTTGCATTTACACACATAAAATTTGGCCATAATATTTGTCTTACACTGAGGAATTAATTTTCAGTGATTTGTTGTGAATATCATCAGGCTGAACATGAGTAAAATGCAAAGGGGGGGGGGGGGGATGATACCTATACAGATATGGCATACCTTATCTAAATAAACAACCATCCTTTCTTGCCTTGTTGATTATTCTTTAATGTTCCTATGCTGGTGACTCAATGAATATGCTTCCTTCAATCTTGCCTTAACAGAGGTCAGTCAAAGCTCCATAAAGGACAAATCTTGTTAAATTCTGAGCTGGATAGTGATGAAGTTGTTCTGCAGAAGTTTGCCTTTTCAAATGCTCTTTGTCTTTCTGGTAAGTTAATATTGTTTGTACTATGTAGTCTATGCTACAGATA
This sequence comes from Cinclus cinclus, assembly GCF_963662255.1. Taxonomy (NCBI): domain Eukaryota; kingdom Metazoa; phylum Chordata; class Aves; order Passeriformes; family Cinclidae; genus Cinclus; species Cinclus cinclus. The sequence continues at coordinate 57,157,298 of NC_085048.1, read as the reverse complement.
TTGTGAAATGTCATTGTTAGTGGGACTTGTACAGTGATGGGCTGGAAAAGACTTGGTATCTGGTTTAGACAATCTTTTAAAGAGTGATTGTGCTTCAGATTGAGAGGATTTGTTTTCAATGATTTTACCATGTTTTCTGTAAAATGGAATTGCCTTATTCAATGGGAACAATTTTAAAGCTGAACAAAACACATTAACAAACATGCTTTGCAAAAGATACACATTCTACTGAGCATCCTGTTCCCCACCCTTGAGAACTATCCTAGGATAACGAGTGTAGAGTTCAGTATTAGAAACCTCTCGGTAATCCTGTGTAATTGGTTCATACTGACATCATTTCCTCTGACAGAAAAAGCTAGATGTCAGCTAAAGAAGTGATACAGGGTAGTTACTCTCAGCTGGAGAAATGTATCAGTAACACGTAAGTGGACTAGAGGCACAGATAATGTTTTGCAGGCTTATTAGCCATGGTAGCAGACAGTGGGAGGCACTGTGAAGAAGTCAGGCTCACCAGTTGTGCTGCTGCATGAGCAAGTAACACCTGTCTGCTGCTTGAGACCTTGAATGATGTAGGAAGTAGGAGTTAGGAGCTAGCAGCAGTAAGGCTGTTCTCGAAAAGGCCTTCGAGGGAAGTCTGGTCTGTCTACCTCTACTGCCTTTAGGGTAGATGCCAGGATTCCAGTAGTATTTTGTGGCAGTACACCTTTACACAGGAGAGAAACAGAACGCACATTTTTAAAGTGCTACATCATATGATCAAAGAGTACAGTGTAACTAAATGGTTTCTGACTGTTGAAGGAAGAGCTGTTGAGAAAAAAGCATATTGTTCTCTGTAGTTTTCTTATTCATAAAACCACTGTATGGAAGAGTAGTGCTTTCTAAAAGGGAGCAAGGGATTTAGTCCCAGGAGATAATGTTCAGTAAAAATAAAGGATGCAAGTATAGTCCCTAGTCAAATTTATCAACAGCAGAAACCAACCTCTGTCAAATAGTGTGTGACAGATTAAATGCTTTCTGGCTGTTTTGGGGGTTTTTTTCAGGGGCTAAATTTAAAGTCATTTAAATCAGTGACTTGGATTAGGCCTCTGTATTCAAAAGATGAGTGTGCAAAATGCTCAGCATTTGGTTTACTGGCAATGTCCTAACCAGATGATGCTATTATTACCACAGAAGAGTTCATTTTGACAATTAAATCTTCCCTGATTAATTTTTTCTGGTTTCATGGGGTTAATTTTTGATCTGTTGCTACTTCATTCTTGTCTGGGAATCCGTGGACTAAAGAACAAGGCACAAGTTATATTCTCATCTTGTAGAAACATTTTTCTAGGTTCAAGCTGAGGCATAGCAGAATTTTATGTTGTCAGTGCAAGTGCTTCCATAGAACAAAAGTTATTATCTTTAGTAACAGTACATTCACCTAAAAAAAAGGGATATTGCTCAAGTTTGAATTGAGCTTCAACAGGAGCAGGTGGTGTGTCTGTACAAGCTAACTCTCTGTGGTTGGAGCACAGTGCATCAATACTGCACTAATGGAGAATGAGAGCTGGGCAGGACACTAGAAATGCACTGAAGGCTCTTGAGGTACCACATGAAATCAGCCTAATGCCACATTAGCTCATTATCTCCAACTTCCTTGGAATGTAATTTGCAGAGAGCTCACACATCCAGTAGAGCACTTGGACACACAGCCTCTGAGCTGAAGCAAAAACTCTGCAGGGTCTCAACTGATCACTGGGAGAAGAAGGCTGCGCTCATGGTGAAGCTGGTTCTGTCTGCAGAGCTGTGTCAGTGCCCAGCCCAGATCTCTCCACTGGTACATGAACAGTGATTGTATAGTAGAAACTGTAACTTCTGCACATAGTATCTGTAAGCATCAGCATGTCCTGAAGCAGCCCTGTTGGCAGATTTAAAGTTACAATTACTTGAAAGCATATGTACCTCTCACAGTCTTCTGCTTTGTCATCTCTGTTGCAGTAAAGCTGGCTATTTGGGAATCATTACTGGATAACTTTGTGGAATCTATCCAGTCAATTCCTGAGGTGAGGTCTTGTTTGTAACTCCCCCCTCCTTTTCTCCTGTGTTTTATAAAAGACCAGTCCAGATCTAGCTAAGGATTGGAAAAAAGCAATTGAATATTCAACACATTTGATGGTAAATCCATCAGTGTAGAGAAGCTCAGAACACCTGCAAAGTGGTTGGACAACAAATCATCAGCCTTTAAAGGGCTGGGAATGGGGTTCTGCATTGTAATATTTCCCATGTTGTGCCACTGTCACTTGCTACTGGTGAAATTTATGTGTAACAGGACAAGCAGCAGTTAAAAACCTGACCAAATACAGTGTGTGCTAACTTGGGCTGAAAATAATGTGCTTTGACTTGAATATAATGAAGAGCTCCAGTGAATTACTTAGAAGTTTCTCATGAGACTTAATTACAGTACAAAGCCCATATGATGTTGTATTTTAAAATGAGATTTGTAGGGTTCAAAAGAGAAAACGTTGGGTTTATTACTTTTATATGAAGGAAATAAATGGTAATACATTGATTGTTGTAAGGAGAAAGTCTGTAAAAAGGCTAAGGAGTGGCAAGGTAAAAAGAACACTGTCATGATTTTAAAATAAAAACAGCAGGAAGGAAATACAAATGATCTCTTGTTCAGGAAATCATTTATAGAAAATGCCCCAGTATTTCTTTACCTACTGATGACATACTCAGTGATTTATTGAGAAGCCTGCAGGAACCATTTGCACAGTGATATTCTTAGAAAGCTAGAGAAGCAAGGCACTAAAGCAAACAAAACTAAAATTTTAGTAAGTACAGTATGCATTCCAAGATTCTAAGGTACTTTAGGCTGTAAAACTCTGGACTTCTTATTAACTACTAGTACATGTTACTTGATGAAGCAGTGAAGAACTTCCTACTTTCCAGATTCTAAAGTCAAGAAGGAAGGTAAAACTCTCTCATGCAGATGTGATGCAGAAAATTGGAGAACTCTTTGCATTAAGGTAACTTTTTTGGTTACACCCAAGACATTGTATTACACAGAATGCACAATGTAATTTTTACATGATACAAAGAGCACAATACACACTAAATAGAGCAGGGTGAGATGGGGTGGGAGAATTCCTTCTTTTGACTGGAGTCTGTGTGCTATTTACATTAGTAAGGGGACCCACTGGCTCACCACTCACACTGGCATTTCAGCTGCAGGCGTTAAGCAGGCAGTATATCATAAATTACCAAATACCACACCCTTTTCCCTTCCTGTGTCCAGCAGCACGTCTCTTAACTAGTAATTACAGTAGATACTACTACAGCATGTAAAGGAGGAAGGTAGGTGGGTAGGTAGAACTGTTAACTGCAGCCTAGAGTTGGTAAAAATCTTTTGTGAGTTCTGTCCTTCCCTTGACTTACTCAGAAACCACCGCTAAGTTACTGGATTTAATGTATTTTCCTCCCTCAAGTGAAATTTGGCCTTTGACAATACAGACCATTACACTCAAAAAAAAAAAAAAAATTGTTTTTTAGTAGTACCTTGGACATTTTGGTGGGATGTTTTTCTTATCTCAAATGCTGGGCTACTTGAAGAACTGATAAGTAACAACACCTACAGTGACGTTCCAGATATCCAGAGGTTTATGTTAGCACTATGTTGAAGGCAGGAGATTTTAGCTTTTAGCCTTTATGATACTTGGACCATAGCCTGATTCTGAGGGGTGTGCTGTGCTCACAAATCCAGCATGCAGTACCAGTCACATTCAGGAGTTCTGTATTGTTATTTTGTGTACTGCTTCAGTGAGCTGCCAGCATAGCCAGGGACCTCTCTACAGGTATCAAAAATTAAGGAAGGTGACAGGTTGAGGAGGCAGTGTAGGCATAAGACAAAAGTAATTTATGTTCAAAACAGTTCCACAGTAGAGTATTCCCAGAAAAGTTTCAGGAGATACAAACAATCTTAAATAATCACTCCAATTGTATTTTTACTATGAAAGGAGATTCTTTTCATATTCTGTGTAGAATTACAGGAATTTTTTCTTATGTCATTTAACTGCATGTAAATATTTGCTCCTATATTCACCAAGAGAAAGCCTGAACTACAGTAGTACCCATTCTTTTTAGACACCGTATAAATTTGAGCTCAGACCTGCTGATAACACCAGACTTCTACTGGGATAGAGAAAAACTAGAAGAGCTTTATGACAAGACTTGCCAGTTTCTCAACATTAATCGCAGAGTTAAGGTGAGTGTTTTATTGTTGTAAGAATCTTCCATGCTCAGATCAGTTGTCTTTGGCTCAGCAGGGTCACAGATTGTTCCACTAATGTGCTTTAATTGAAGAAAGGGAATTAATAATAAGATATTATATACTCTCCTCTCTTCCAGCTGTTATTAGCCCACTTGCATGTTTACCAGGTTTAGGTTAACCTGCCTCACATTAATGAATTGTTTACTTCCTGAGCCACTAAATTAGGTTTTAAATATTTAGAAGAACTGAGAAGTGAATTCTTCTTACTGCCATGATCATTCACGTCAGTTCTTGAAAGGTGACATAATATTTAATGCTGAAAGGAGAATAAACATGAAAACTACCCCTCCTGGTGGTACAGCAATCATATATATTTGATTTTGAGACATTCCAGAAAGCTGTATCTTCTTTTGCTTGTGACTTTTTCATGAGTAGTTATCACCCAGAAACACTTCAACATCTGTAGATGTATATCTAAGTTTCTATTCTTTTGGGGAAGCTATTGAAATAACAGGTTCGTTTATACTGAAGCTTCTGTTGCTTGTGCATGCTGTCTTAAGAGAATTTTCTGTTCTATTTTGCAGAGGTGTTAACCCCTTTCTAGTTCTGTGGAGTGTGTTTCCCTGTGTAGTGATCTGATTTCATTTCTGGAGTCCAGATTTGTGATGTTTGTAACTGCTTGCAGGTAATGAATGAAAAGCTGCAGCACTGCATGGAGCTGACAGACCTAATGCGAAATCACCTGAATGAAAAGCACGCACTGCGCCTTGAGTGGATGATAGTAATACTAATCACCATAGAGGTTGGTGGGGCTTTTTTTTTTCAATATTAAGAACATAATAACAAGTGCAATTTCTGTACTTCATAATTTGAAAAATAAGATTACTGTATTAATGTGATGTACATGGGGATTAGTATTTGTTCTTTGCAACTTTCAAATGGCAGCTACAGGTACTTTTCAGATTATCTGATTTCATATAAATAGATTTAAAGATTTTTAAATAAAATAAAAATTCATATCCATGTGTTTGCTCTTCCACAGGTTCTGTTTGAACTTGCAAGGGTAGTTTTCTGATGACAGAACAAACTCAGAAGAAGAAAACAGACAAAACAATAGAGAACACAAGGCTTGGAAAATATGCTTCTGGAGAATCATGAAATTGTCTCTTGATAAATCTCTAAATCTTCTACTCAAATAAAATAAAAATTAAATCAGTCTGTGAGCATTATTCCCAACCACTGTACTAATGATGTTAGAGAGAGCTTAACCTATGGGTGTATCTCATCTGCTGCCTGTATTTGGTGAAGGATTCTACTGCTTTACCCCTAACAGTTAAAATTATGCTGAATACTTTTCTACTTTGTGTATTTCTGATTGTTTTCTTTCATGTTTACCAGCACATTCTTGGAGACCTGCAACATTGTCCCAAGCTTGGAACTGGCATTACTATTTGTTCTCCTGGCATGATTTTATTATATGTGGCAGATTATTTATAATGTTATGTTCCATCCCATCACAAAAGTAGTGTTTATATACTTGTATGGGAATACATTTATTAAGATGTAGTACTATTTACATTAATTTTTTGCATTTAGTATTCATATAGAGGGGGAATTAGTTGATCCCAGAGGTTACAGGGAACTGTAGCCAAATGGTAAACTAAACAAAGAGTCACAGAATTTCTCTGTCCACCTTATCATGCTATTTGACTTTCATCAGTATGAGCTGAAGGAATGAGCATAGGGTAAGGTGTCTTAATTATCCTCTAAGTTTCTTCTTTGTTATTTTTAATCTATTCCTAGTCCACTGAGTGTTACTTATTAATGAGAGGATGAATGGATTTTTTTCTTAGCAACTTCTTTTTCTGAATGTATTTTCAGATACTGGCAGACAACTCCTATTTTATTGCCTGTTTCAAATTCACTTTAGTGTACTAAATAAGGAACAGAACCCAAAGATTCTGTGAAAAGCTCCTGGAGCATCATTAACAAGCCATGATGACTAAATTCTGGCTAAAAATGTAACTACGGTTGCAGTAGCTTACTGTTCTCTCTTCACCTAAGAGCATTATGTCTGAGTGCAATAGTGGACTCCTGTTGAAAACATAAAACAGACAGAATGGAGAAAAAAATAAAAGTCATGTACAGCTAGCAAAAGCATCTGACTGTAAACCCATCCTTTCCCCATAAATTACAATACAATGCCATGGGTGCCTCTGAAGAAGCAGCCCCTGCTCTTAAGAGTAGGCTTTCTCCATTGGAATCAGAACAGATTGTCGCTGGAGGTCTTGGTTCTGGAATAGCTCAAGTTCCTCTTCTCTGAATTGCTGAGAAGGTCTGAATGATCAGGCCCTGCTCAAAGAAGTGAAATGGTCAGAACAGCTCAGTGACAAAGAGTTGGCACTGAGGAACTGCTCTGCATCAGTGGCCTGACTTATACAGCATTGTTAAGAAACAACAATTACATCTTTTATGCAGCAGGAAAACTTACCAGGCACCATTTAATTTCAATAACAGAGAATTAGGTTACATTTTAATTCTAATTTTTCCAGCAAATATTTTTCAGGCTTCTCCCTTGCCCACTGTGAGGTAATACTTACACTCAAGGGCATTAGTTCCCAGGTATTTCAAATAAATTGATAAAATGTAAATATGCAGACCAACTGTACCGCTAAGAAAAGTGGTTTGTAACAAAGTTATTGGAGGACTCCTAAATGCTCTTTAAAAGTGTAAAGTATCTAGGTTTGATTATCTTAAGTATTCTGTCTCAGGACTGTAAGAGTTACCAACACGTCAAAACAAAAGTAGCACAGTTACTTTTGAAACTGTCAGTCGGTTTATCTTGGCACATAAAATCACAGGCATAAAGTCATACTGTGCTTCTTGCCAAGCCCCCAACCCTGCTTACCCTATTGAGTGGCTAGTAACAGTTTAAAAAAATCCAAAAGCTTCAGTTAAGCCTTAACTGACGTTTGCAACTATGTATCCATTTTCTGCTGGGGTACACACTGGCAGCTGTATCCATGCATGAGGGGGTTTTGTTTCAGCAGCTAACTCTATAGAGAATCCTCCTGCTATATTCCACGTAGGGAACCAAGCTGGGAATTGAGTGCACCAAGAATGTAACTTGAGCTTTCACAGCACAATATACCAGGGAGCAGAACCCTCTGTGACCACACAGCACGTGGGAAACTCTCCCTGCCTGGAGTCCCTGTTTCTGCTTCAAGCCAGAGATCCCCTTGGGGAACCTGTGCACATGTACACATGGCCTGAGCAGGAGGACGCTTTATGGCAAAGGCAGGATGAGACTCAAGCTCCAGAAGCAACACATATCTGCCTTATTTGTGAGAACACGCCCATCTTTTGCCTGCCTCACCCACCACATGCTCTCCCAGTGTAATTGAAAACAACAATCATCACTAAGTTTGCACAGTTTGAGTCTTCATCAAAATGGGACTACTATAACCAGTAAGGGTCACATGAGGGAAAAAAAAAAAAGATGCAATAGCAAGAAATACAGAATATGTATGGAAAACTGGAGAGGAATCCTAAAATACCCAGAACTCTGAAATTTTAACCTGTTTAACAAAATTAAGACTGAACAGTAAAAATCTGTTCATATGGAGCCTTGTCAGACCATTCTTTATAACCAGCTGTGCAAACTGCTATCTGTGCTTTTTATGTCAGATATGGTAAAGGATAACTTACACATTATTTTCTTTGGCAGATCTGCTGGGAAGTAGTCACAAGAGTAGCTATTTGTAAAACAACAAGGAATGCTAAGAGCTGTGACTCAATTCCAGACCTGTTTTTCTGGGGTGACAGCACTCCTGGGTACAGAATCAATCCCTGCTCTCTGCTGCACTGTTCACATCAGCTCTGCTTGCCGGATGCATACACACACCTCCCTGGAGCTCTGTCACTGAGAGCTGCTTCCTCTGGAATACCTCACCAGCACGGGCATTACAAATGCACTTGGGAACCACTGCAGTTTGAATCCTTTTTTTCCTAAGGAAAACAACACGTGCAAGTACATATATTGCTGTAACTTTACAGTCAAGCTCCACTAAAAATGTCTCTCCAGCCAAAAGGACATTGTCATGTTTGAACTTTACCTGTTAAAAGTGGACGGGCCACATGTAAAAGGCTAATTTTGGACTAAGCCAGAGGCAGGAAATTGGCAGCTAATCACCACTGCAATAACTGTTGTTAGTTGGGTTACACTAAAAATGCCTGACAGAGATGAGTCTCCTAACAAGAAAAACTATACATACAGTTAAACCATTTCCTTAAATGACATACATTGTACTGAGGAAAGGATGGTTAAAATTATTTCCCCTGGTCTAAACTGCAACGACTCAACTAGTTTTGTTCACTAGCTGTAAAAACAATTCCTAATATCCCAATACCAAAAAAACCAGCTTAGCCTACAGAACAACAAAGATCCATTTCTTCATCTTTTCACTTCATACAACCTACGCAAAAGGTGACTCATGCGCCATGGATCTCCTTCACCTCTCAGACCACCAGACCTACTGGCAACAAAAATGTGAAAGCTCAGATCTCCTTGGGGATGACCACTCACCTATCACGAACGTACCCCAACAGCAAGACAAGGAAGAGCACAGAAGCCAAGGCAAGAAAAAGCAGAGCCATTCCACCACTGCTGCTGGGCTCTTATATCAGTTTTCCCAGGGATCACTTTTACATTCCTACAATACTGTCTGAAAGACAGGTGAGACTTGGACAAACTGTGTGCACAATTCTAATGGGTAGGACAGAGTCCTGGATGAAAAGCTTGGAGACTCCCAGAGGTACTCAGAGGTTCTAGCAAGAAGCTACTGCAGCTGTCACACTTGTCACCAAGCCTTCTCACCAGCATAAATCAAAAGTGGAAGTATTAGAAATGGCAGCTGTGCTAATAAAACAGATCTACAGCAGTGACATATTTTTACTACAGTTGTACCCATGTTCCCCATACCTTTGGGGAACAATTCGCATGCATTGGCTAGGATACACAACTCCCAGATCCCCATGGCTTCCACTCTTCTGGGAGTGTCAGCAGTGTTGCAGGGAGCAAAGAGCTCTTCAGAACAGTGACTCTGCTCTCATACTTTTCAAAAATGCTGAGAAATTTGAAAACTCTCAAAAAATCTTAGCCCTTTAAGCCTAATTAACTTCTCTAGAGCTGCTGAGGTTTTGACTGTAGCTATTAAAAAATCTGCTAATCCACTCCAGGTTTCAACTGAACTTGTCCAAGAAAGACACACTTACAGGACTTGAGACTGGATCAAGTTCTTCCCACTGCTCAAGTGACTTTTTACTCAGATTAGCAGACGCTTCCGTCATCCTATTAATGCTTATATCATCAGCAGTATGCTCATTTACAATGTAAAATATGATCTTATCAGACAAAATGCTGCCCCTAATCCAAGTATGTGCAGACCAAAGTAAAACCCAAAACCTAGGGACTGATCCTGTCACCAACAGCATCACACCTGACTAAGAAAGTGCTACACACATCTGAGCACAATCTCAAACAGTCTGAACCGTCCTTTCAAAAAGTCATAAAAGTGGGAAAGAAATCCTAATCAAGTACCTCTAGAAACTCAGGAGGAAAAACCAGCACAGAAAAACTAAAAGCGCATCACTTAATGAGACATGAATAAATTTCTATTACACTTTTAGGTGCATGGATTGTAACCTAAAAAACAAACAAACCTAAAACTCTGAAGAAGAGATGGAAGTAATATTTTAAATTCACATGATAAATTGGGTGTCCCAAATGCATCAGGTGAATATTTATCACTCCCTGTGACACAGGTGACATGTCTCAGGTGTCAGACAGTATTGAAGGTCTGAAGTTTGGCAACATTACACTCAATACAACCATCTTTCTAGATTCCAACAGGCCTTGAATCCAACAGGATTAGAAACTGCATTATTGCTGGATTCAAGTATAGCAGTCCAAATAAAGGTGATTTAAAGCTGAATTATGAGCTGTTAATAATAAACCACAGCTAAGTTTTTTCTCCAGTTTCAAAGACAGCACAGAGGAGAATCCCACACGAATGCCAACACACAAGTAAGCAAGTGCAGCATAAAAGAGGAAGAGAGGCCAAAAAGCCTGCCAGATATCTGCCAGAAACACACTGGTTTTCCTAAGCAGCCCACTCAAATTAAAAATTATATTGCTTTTTCAGTATCTTTCAGGAGAAAGAGATGGGTAATGAAATGCTAAGCGACTTGAGTTCAAATGCCCATCTACTCTCTTTACTTTGTATTTAGTTTGCAAAACTGAAATGCAAGGGAAACCATTCAGGGGAAAAATTGCCAAGTGGACTGGTTAAATACACTCTATAAACCTTCTGCCACATGCTCACATAGCAGAACTCAGAGAGTTGTGCTGAACTACAATGGACATATTTTTAAGATCTTAGCTATTCAAGGGTCTTAAAGATCAAGTTCTGTTCAACTGCTTTATTCTAAGTACTGAAACAGCAGCAGTCAGCTTTCAGCTCCATTAAAATTAAAAGTTGTTGGGTTTTGGGGTTGGTTTGTTTTTTTTTAAAGACTTAAAGAATTTTAAGACTAGTCTTAAAAACCTGCACCTTTCAAATGCAGTTTAACTTGGGTAAATAAATTAATGTTTGTGAGCTATTTGATGCAAAGACTCAAGCTGTGCCTATCAAGACATCCATTAATTTCAGTGGGAGATGGCTTCGGCAGACTCACATAAAACTGGTCTAATCCTTTATCAATTTAGATCCTGCAAAAGTAACAACAGCCTATGATGGCTGCAATCACCTGTGGATCTACAAAGCAGACAAGACACCTCCTCCCCATCAGCACACCTGCTGTCAAGATGAAAAGTTCAAAGTTTGGGCCTTTTTTCCATAGCATATCTTACTTAATTACCATGGAAAAAACATCCCAGGTACAGCTAGGACCCTAAATGCTTGCCTAAATAAGTACCTTAAGAAAGGAAATAATAATCTGGACCTAATTCAGACAGTTGGCATTGTAGCATATGCTGTTCCCCCTGAACAACAAAAAGCACACTGAAGGACAGTAGGAACAGGATTGCAGGGTAGGGAGTGCAAAGAACTCTGTTTAACTATTGCTGGCCAAACCTCTTCCCACAAGGTCTTCAACAGCAAGAACAAAGTTTCTCTCTGAAAATGGTTCTGTCAATGCCACTGCTCTGCTTAGCAAATGTATCTGGGCTCCCCGGCCTGATTCCCTGCCTGAAGAAATCACATCCAAGGGATTCCCAGCTTCTTGTAGAAGACGGCATCCCTGCTCCACGCTAACAGCTCTGACTTAATAACTTCTTCAAGACCGGCATTTTTTTCCATGTATCATGGACATACATGTATTTCCAGGTATGTCTGTTGGTGCATTTCCTTATTCCACTTTATAAGCATCCACGGATCACTCTGCAGCATGCCTTGGATTTGGATAAAACGAGGCCTTGCTACAGCCACCTTCCCTCTGCTCTCCACCACAACCAAATCTGCCACTGTGGGAAGCTGAAGATCTGATTTTTTACATACGGCAGCTACATTATCCCTAAAAAGGCAAGTTAAGAATACCGGCTTCAAATAACCTGCGTCCAGCTGAACAGACCGCAAGCAGACCCAGCCTTTCCCCTTTTGTACTCTGAATCACTCTTTTTGCTAACTGAACTTATAACCTTCCATCTGACAGCTCAGCCACGGCGTACCCAGGGCAGTTCCACCGGTCCCACGCCGCCCCTTCCCGGCGCACCGGACCGAGACTTGCTATAAATGACACCTGGAGAACAGCCAGGGTGACGCGGAGGACGGCACCGTCTCTCAGAACTAGCGCCCGACAGGCCCGGGACACCGAGTCCCGCCGCTGCCGGCCCGTCCCCGTCTCCCACATCGCCGGCGACTCCGCGGGAAGCGCAGGGACGTACCTGCGCCTGCCACTCCTGCCCGGCAGCGAGCGTAGCATTCGGCGGCATCCATTGCTCCATCCTACACCCACCGGCAAGCACCGCCCGGCGGGAGCCGCTCGGTGCCCCCCGGCGGCGGCACGGAGCAGCCTCTGTCGCCACGGCGAGGCCGGACGGGCGCCGGGAAGGCGGCGACGGCGGGCGCGGCACAGGACCATCCCATCCCATCCCATCCCATCCCATCCCATCCCATCCCATCCCATCCCATCCCATCCCATCCCATCCCCGCACGCCGCCACGATCCCCGTTATCCCGCAGCACTGGAGGCGGACGGGGGTTCAGGGGGGCCACACCGGCCTCCGCCGCCCGGGAGTTTTAAAGAGACAGCGCGCCTCGCTAGGACGGGAGCAGCAGCTTCGCCCCGGGGGTGTCCGGAGGGCGGGAGGGCCTCTCTCGTTCCCGGTGCCGGCGGTGGGGCGGGCACGGAGGGAGGGGCGGGGGCTGGGTGTCTCCCGCTGCCGCCACAGCGCTCGCCGCCTCCCCTCCCCCACGGCGGGGGCTCCTCGCCGCAGCCTCTGTGCTCCGCTCCCGGTCATGTGACCCGAACGTAACCGGACAGGAAAAGCCGCCGCCGCCGCCGCCGCCGCGCTGACTCCGTTGTTGCTGCTGCCGGGCGCGGAGACGGCGGCGGCCTCCGCGCGGCGCCACCCGGCGGCCCTCACGCCCCCCAGGTGAGCGAGCACCGGCCGCGCCGAGCCCGCCCCGCGGGGCAGCCCGGCCCCGCCGCCCGCACGTGCGCCCGGCCCCGTCGCGCCGGCCGCGGCCCGGGCTGAGGCGGCGGCGGGGGTGCGGCGGGGCCTGCTCGGCCCTACCTCCGCATTGTGTGCGCGGGGCGCCCCGGTCCCCGCCGGGTCCGAGCGGGCCGAGGGGGCGCGGGGCGAGAGGTGGAACTGCCCGGTGAATCCCCTCCGGGCCGGGCCGGACCGGGCCGAGCCGGGCGGCTCCATCCGGGACACGGTACGGGGGGTGGGGGGGATGGGTGCGCACCGAGGGGAGGGCCGGGCCGAGCCGGAGGGGAGTGGGTGGGTAGCGGTGAGGGAGGGAGGAAGGGGGGGGCCGGTGCCGCCCGGCACGGGGCTCGGCTCGGCTCGGCCGGTTGAGACCCGCGCTCCCTCCTCCCTCCCGCCCCCTTCGGCGGCGGCGGTGGCGGCGGCAGCAGCAGCGGCGGCGGCGGGATCCGGCGCGCGCGGGGCGGGGCGGCCCCGCCTGTCCCCCGTCCCCCCCCCGGCGGGTTGGGATGGGCCGGCCCTGGCGGCGACGGCGGCTCTTCCCGTCTCGCGCGCCCTGGCGGCTCCGCTCGCGCTGCGTCTCGCGCGCCGTCTCCGTCCCGTCCGTGCGCGCGTGGCGTGCGCGGGGGAGGGGGGAGGGGGGCGGGCGGGGCCAGCGGGAGGAGGAAGGGGCGGGGCGCAGCCAGTGAGAGCGGCGCGCGGCCGCCCGGCCTTCCGCCTCGGCGGCCAATGGGAGCGCGCCGCCGTCCGCTCCCGCACTGGGGCCGAGCGTGCTCCGGGCATGGAGCGGGCGCGCGGCCGGACACGCCCCCGGCCCGGGCGAGGCGGGAGCGCCCCGGGAGCGGGAGGGCGGGAAGCGGCGCGCGGGGGCACACCGCGGGTCCCCGCCCGGCGTGAGGGCGAAGGCCGAGCGGGCGGGCGACGCCGCTGCGGGAGGTGCGGCGCGTCTACGAGCGGCCGGGGGCGGGCCGGTGCCCTCTGCCGTCGGAGCGGGAGCAGCGCCGCGGGCTCGGTGCCCGAGATGCGGGGGCAGAGCGGGAAGCGCCGTGCCCGAGTGGTTGCCCGTGCTCCGCGGGCTCCCGCATCGTGTTCCAGGCGCTTCCCCGATGCTCTCCTGGGATTGTGCCGCCCCCTTTTCCCTGCCGGGTGACCGAGGCGAGCGCCCTTCCCGATCGGGCTCGCCCCCGCGTGGCTTCTCCCCCAGCGCAGAACAGATTAGGTAATTTCCAATTCCGCGGCGGGGCCGGGCCGGGCCAAGGAAGGACTGCCCCCACGGGGTTTCAGGGCACGACAAGTGTTTCACACGCTTGTTGAAGCGGTCAGCGCTGAAATACGGCCTTGCCGGCGTTAATCACCATTTTATTTAGCTAAGGGTAAAATTCCTGAGCACACGCGTACCTATAATGTACGAAGTGCTTTCCTCGTTCTTTTCATCTGCCCTGTCATTTCCTCAGAGTGTAATTGCTATAGTGCTTTTAGCTAGAGCGTTTAAATATCACCCAGATTCATGCAAAATACAATGTTGTGCACATATATCTTTTTTTAAAAGATCAATTCGGGTCTCTGAGGAAGGGCTTGCTGTTTGGGGTAAGAGTGAAGCTTCAAACTAAACACACTTATGACAGTAATAACTAGAAAGAATGCTGTTCTGGCTTTGAGTGCCCTCACGTCAGTTGTTTGCTCTGCTTGGCAAGTTTTGTTATCCACGTGCAAACCAGACTGAATTAAAAAATGTAGAACACATTAATGATCTAAATTTAAGGGGGAAAAAAATCTAGTGTGTTTTCTATAAGATCACCTGCATGAAGCATCTTGCAGGATTAAGTAACACCAAGCATGATTTTTGTTCCTGCTGACAGCAAGTATTCCCTCTTGTGGAAAGAGGGAGAGAATCTTAGCATATTGTATGTACAAATTTAGTTACCCGAACATTAGTTTAGGGAGGAGAATATATTATAGAATACCTAAAGAGAGCTGAAACCTAACTTCTTTTTCTCTGATTAACAGTAAGAAAATAATCAGCTGTATCTTACAGTGTATTTCTTTCTTTGTCTTTACACCCCTGTCTCCAATGAGTTCTGATCTCATGTGAATGTAAAGGAATGCATTTGGTCAGCCTGGTTATTGCTTTAAATACAAGGGAATTCTTCCCTGTCCAGCAAGTAGAAATACTTGCTTCTCCAGTGACTAAACATACTGGCATATGTGGAATACATTTCTGTTCTCTTTCCCAAAAAGCCATGGTCTTACTGTATAAAAGAAACTAGCTTTTTGTACCTGAGTTAAAATTTTGATAACTTGCTGTTAAGTTTAGAGGGGAAAACACCCAAGACTTGTTTATAAGCCTTTTGGTCCACTTCTAGTTTCACCTTCTCTTTCTGTTCTCTTCTGTTCTGGGCATTACATGGACAGGAATTCTGTTGGCTTCTCTTGCTGTTTTATATGTGTATGTGCAGATTTACATTGCTTTCATACTTTATTTTTTTCCCCAAAGCTCTATTTACTTTGATTAAGTTTGTTATACCCTATGTTAAACCCTAAATCCATCCATCCAGCCAGCCAGCCAGCCAGCCAGCCATCCAACCGTGGGTAACTGTCCTAATGTGTTTTCCTGTCTAGTTTTCCCCCCCCAAAGTTACCAATTTTTGCTTTCAAGACTGCCCTTGAATCTTTGAGAGAAAGCTCCTAGGTAGTTCTTTGTGGGCAGCCTCCAGCAGCTGATACAGGGAGGTGCCCAGGAGGGTGAGAAGCTGTGGAAGCCCTGGCCTAGGGTCAGTGCCACATTTCACTGTTCATTATCCTACCTGGTGCTGATGGCCAGCCATGGACAGAGCTGCACCTCTCACCCTTTGAGTTTCTTGATTGGCTAGGCAGGCATGAGGCATTCTTTAAAATGCTCTTGTGACGGATCTCAGTAAATAAATCAGCAGTTATCAGGTGGAAAGATTGGCTGCTCCTGTATTGATAGTCCAGAGAGCTTGCCAATGCCTAGAATGAATTCACTGTTTAAGTGTCTGGTATTTCCCAGGAGAGGGCATAACTATCATAAATGTTTGGTTATTTAATGCAGGGCTTGGATTCAGCTGGATGGACCCATAACTTTTAGGTGAAAGATACACAGAGACACTGAAAATCCAGGTTACAAGTATCTAACTTGTCTTTTATTGGGTTATGTCACTCCCATCCGTGTAGGTAAGAGGGACTGACATCAGGAAGGAAATTCAGTTTTCCTATTTGAGCAGACAAGTGGCAACCAAAACACTTTCTTTTTCCCACTCTGTATGTGTTTTTACTAATTGTAAATATATCTTCCTCTTCCTAGCTATTTATATTTCTGTATCCAAATGCCCACACCATGCCTTTTCAGAACACTTTGGTCCTGATTCTCCTTTGCTCTTTAAACCTTGGCAAATCACTCACACCTTTGTGAATCACATTGCCCGTCATGAAAGAGAAATCCTTGCCTATGTGTAAGGTATCTTCTATACAATAATTTGGGATTAAGATGTGTTACTAAAGTATGGCATCTGGATATTGTAGAAAATATCTGTTAAGAGACAGCTACTGTTGCATCTGTGCATCTACTGTTAAGTTTTACATGTAAGTAATTTGCTTTTCAGAGTGTAAAAAAATGGATTTGGCCAACCATGGACTTATTCTGCTGCAGCAGCTAAATGCTCAGAGAGAGTTTGGTTTCCTGTGTGACTGCACAGTTGCCATTGGGGATGTCTACTTCAAGGCACACAAATCTGTCCTCGCTTCTTTCTCCAACTACTTCAAGATGTTGTTTGTTCATCAAACCAGGTAACTCCAAAAAGGTTTACCATTTAAATGTTGTTCAGTTAACTAAGCTAAGGAAGTCTAACAGCAGAAATTCTTTTTGCTTCTTGTTACAACATAAAGAGCGTGGAATCCAGTCTTAACTGCAAACTAGAACCTCACTTAAAAACATATTTAAGTTCAACTGTGATTCTTTAACAGTAATTTTATCATTTAGCACAAGTTCTTTATCCTTAAAAAGCCTAGAAAATCGAATTTTTACAGCTGAATATTTCAAGGATCCTGTCTTCTCTCCTGCACTTTCCTTCCCCCCACTCACTATCCTCTACTCTGTCTTGACACTGTTCTTGGCATTTGTGTAATGTTATATGCGATCCAATGAGTACTTGCTAGAAGGTTTTGAAAAATAAACTTACAAAAGAGGTGTATGTGTTTCATTTCTTTGCAGTTTATTGTCAGTTAAATAATAGTTAAATAATACTATGTAATGGTGGAAAATAAGGGGTTTTGTGGTACTTTTCTGTGGGTTTTGAGTTTTGTTTTGTTTTTTTTTTTTAATTTTTGTACCACTGGCTTACATTGAATGGATTGAAAAGATTACCAAAGTGTAAGATCACTTATAAGATTTTTTTTGGTCTTTTTCTAAAATACTTGAACTTACTCAGAAAGTTTATGTTAAGTTATGCACACTTAACTCTTTGGCTAAGTGCTCTTAGCCAGAAGTTAAATGCTGGGCCAGAAGTGCATTTCCACTTCTGAAACAGAATTGCAAGCAGATGTTATCAGTCTTGATGCTCCATCAAGAGCACACAGTCATCTTCAGAAGACAGCATTGCAAAGTTTACTTTTGAGTCATATGTCTGAATTCAGAGGCAGTCACAAAGAGACCTTAAGAAGGGTGCACCTCAAGAAATGGAAGAATTGGTTGTAATTTCCTCCTCAGCTTGGTAACCTACTGTATTTAGAGCATTCAGACCGCAGCACACAATCATGTCCATTTCTGAATTTCTGTGGTTTATTTTTGTTTGTTTTTAATAGAGGAGCTACAAATGCTTATGAAAAATAATTAGAATCTCAGTTCCCCTCCTGTTAGCTAACTGACCTCACAAAGATGTTCCCTGTTTTCTTTCTTCTTTCATGAACCTTGCCTTACTTTCTGCACAGAGATGCAGCTTTAGCTAGAGCAGTGGTAGCTGTCTCAGTCCAGAGCATCAAAAAGGTTGATGCATAGGGCACACTCTGAGCTGAGGGTGATGTTGGTTTCAGTCCTGTTGGGCTGAAGAGGGCATCACAGCCGAAGCATTTCCCTTTGAGTGCTCTAATCAAGGGACTGCTAGGCTGACCAGGCGGTCCACTGGTGCTACTGTTTCTCCCTCCCTATTCAAGGAAAAGAGCTGCTGTTGTAAGGAACCTGGACTCCACAGGTTACAACTGTTGCATCAGATCCCTCGGGGGAGTCATACCCCATCCTGCATGGTATCTGGATCGTAATGCACTTGGGACAGCGCGATACCACACATTTGCAGAACTGTAGCTGTAAACCCTAGTAGGACATAGAAGCCCAGCAGGCAAAGTGCCAGATGAATTTTAGGTGTTTTCAGGGCTAAATACTGAGAAGAGTTTATTGGACTGTGAATTTAGAGTCCTGTGCTAGCAGGTTTTAATTTAGCTACAGATGTGTTTGAATCAAGCCAAGAAAAGGAGGAAAATGTCTTTGCAGTTTACAAAATATATTAATACGTGACAACAGATTTGCAATATAACAGCAGTTTAAAATGGTATAGTTTGCAATGGGACAGCTTTGCTTTCAAGCCAGTTACTTCACTGAGGAAAGAAGTAATCTTTCAAGTAGCTCCTAAGGTTAGCTCTTTTACAGTAAAGCATTTACCTTAATATTTATTGCAGATTCTGTCTTTCGAATTTAAGTAGAAACCTCCTATTTTTATCAAGGCTTGAATAACCTAGAACCAGAAAAAAATATTTTTATGTCTTACTTACAATTTTGTTTCACCTTTCAGTGAATGTGTCCGTTTGAAAGCAACCGACATACAGCCAGATATCTTCAGCTATCTCTTGCATTTGATGTACACTGGGAAGATGGCACCACAACTCATTGACCCAGTTCGACTAGAACAGGGAATAAAGTTTCTGCATGCATATCCGCTAATTCAAGAGGCCAGCCTTGCAAGTCAGGGAACTTTTTCTCACCCGGATCAAGTCTTTCCATTAGCATCTTCATTATATGGCATTCAGATTGCAGATCACCAGATAAGACATCCCACTAAGGTTACTTCAGCGACTGACAAACTTGGGCGAGAACCACGGCCTCAGACATCACGGATGAGCCAAGAGCAGGCTTCTGAAGGCTCACAACTCTCGCAGTTGGGTGCAAATCTGCCACAAGTAACCCGGACAAATATGTCTGCTTCTGACCCACTGCCATCTTCTCTGTCTCCAGAATTGGTGTCTGCTGCTGGTAATAATTCACCTTCAGGAGAAGAGGCCAATATGGAAGCCTCTTCTTCAGATGAACAGCCTGCCTCTCTCACGATAGCACATGTCAAGCCAAGCATTATGAAAAGGAACGGAAGCTTCCCAAAATACTATGCCTGTCACCTCTGTGGTCGCCGGTTCAACCTGCGCAGCAGTTTGCGGGAGCACCTGCAGATCCACACAGGAGTTCCCTTCACATCAAGCCAGCAGGGAGAAAGTAATATCTCTTTATCTCTCTGTAACAGCACAGCTGATAAAGATGCCGTGGAAGTGCCTGAAGCGGGGATGATTAGTGACAGCGAGCTGCAGCAGATCTCAGACTCCCCAATAATTGATGGGCAGCAGCAGTCAGAGACACCTCCCCCCTCCGATATCGCAGACATTGACAACCTGGAGCAGGCAGATCAAGAGAGGGAGGTAAAGAGACGGAAATACGAATGTTCCATCTGTGGTCGCAAATTTATTCAGAAAAGCCACTGGAGGGAGCACATGTACATTCACACAGGCAAGCCCTTCAAGTGCAGCACTTGTGACAAAAGCTTTTGTAGGGCTAACCAGGCTGCCAGACACGTGTGCCTAAACCAGAGCATGGACACATACACGATGGTGGATAAGCAGACTCTGGAGCTCTGTACTTTTGAGGAAGGCAGTCAAATGGACAACATGTTAGTACAGACCAACAAGCCCTACAAATGTAACTTGTGTGACAAAACTTTTTCAACACCCAATGAAGTAGTCAAACATTCGTGCCAAAATCAAAACTCTGTCTTTACGCTAGAAGAAGATCGCTCCATTCTGTTAGGTGGTGGGGACACAGAAGCCACAGAGACTGATAACGCAGTGTTAGCCTCCATCAAAAAGGAGCAGGAAGCAGTGTTGTTAGACTGAATGTGAAACCTATATCGATTTTTTTAAGTTGCTTTACTCATTTTTTATTAATTCAATTTTTTCTTCCCCCTACCTCTTACCTCACCCCTGCCATCTTCTCCAGCAACCTCCTTCCCACCCTTTGTCTTCAGCAACTAGAACTGTACTGGCACATTAGGAAATTGGACTTTACCTCTCCCACCAAAACAAACAAAAAGCTCTTGCATCAAACCACAACAAAATTGATTTTAATACAAAGGAACATGTGAAAAAACAATCCAGCTAACTATGTTGATAGTATTAGTTATTCCAAATTTAGTAGATTTTAAACAAAATTTGGATTGCTTAAAAGTGTATTTAGATACAATGATGAGTGTAATGAGAAACAGAGTATCAGTTTGGTAAGCAAAGGTTATATGTATTTTAGTTTCCCTGGTAGAAGGCATTTTGAGATCTGGCAGATTAAGCACCGTGCTCTTTACAAGTCCGCATGCAAGTTAAGGTTATGACCTAAGCCCTCAGAATTTTTCTCAAGGAATGCAGAAATCTCTGTTCATTGAGTTAAAAGAGTTGAGGGTGTTGGTTTGTTTTTTTAGGCTTATGTTTTCCTTCAAGTATGCCTTTGGGTATCTGTTTCAGTCAAGCAAAGTCGTTACTTAGTCAATTTTTGACTTAAGTAGCTGTAATAGTAATGTGATGGCAATCTTTATATATATATACTGTACATGTATGAAGATTTATATATATATAAAGTGTCTGTGTGTATATTTGGTACAGGTAAATAAATGCACACATCCTATCCTTTTTAAGTAACTGGCCGTCTACTCTCAGATTCAGCCTGGAATGTCTTTTGGTTGTTTGACAAAGCTAGCTATTACACAGGTTGCTTTTAACCAAATTTAAAATTGTCCTGAGCTGTGTGCATTTTTATTGACCTGTTGAAGAGAAGCCAATAGGTAAGTGTTGTCACCCAAGCTACCAAGGAAACTAGAGAAGTGGCATACTGGTGAGCACTGCACCATCATTAGTGCAGCACATGTGTGTGTTGTTAGCTATATAGAGGTTTGAGTCATTCTGGATGAAAGGAGAGAGAAAAGCTTTATTCCCTTACTCAGGCAAGGAATGTCTGTGATTTCATTTGGTCTAATGGCATGAGTTAAGAGGGAGGAAAAGCGGTGTTCTAGCAACAGGGGATCATGGTTGTTTTAAAATGAATCTGTAGTGCTGGCTGGGAATTTCTGCTCTGTGAGAGTCCTGTTATTTTGAAAGGCAAGACAAAGCCTGCAAAAACTGAAAGGGTGAATTCTGTAGTTTTAGTTACTGCTGATGGTAGTACTGTATCTTTGTGTTAAAAATCAAGTTGTTGATTTTTATTATTTTATATAGATGCCCAGATTTTTTGCTGGTTTTAGCCTAAAAACCTAAACTGACAGCAGCAGTGAAGCCCACTGAGCAATTACTGGGCCAACAGAAGATGTAAGTGGACAGAAAAAGGGCCCCATCATAAATGGAGACAGTGTGTGTTTGGGGGGAGGGGTGGGAGAGGGCAAGTCACAAACCACAGCTCTTCTCTGTGTATACGTTTAAAATGATTATCATCTTTTTGTGTATAGTTAAGTTCTCAGATTTGTAAGTTTTTATACATCATTTCATTGAATAAAAACTGAATTAAATGGGATATGATTGATTGAATTGAAGGTGCAAGGTTGTTGGTGTTCGGTCTTCCTGGATGAGCTCTTGCTGAATCAGTTTAAAAGCCAAGCAATGTATTCTGTTTATCAGACTAAAACATCCATCACACAGGTCAACAATGAGGTTATTGAAACTTAAGGTGGATTTAGCGCAAAAAGTCTCTACGTACTAGATTTTTTCCCAGTTTATTATAATGTGACCATTGTAAAGTTTATTGTAAATTATAATGATTTTATCTCTCTTGTATTAGAGTAATAGGTTTAAAATCGATTGACTTCAAAGTATAGAAGTCTTCTGAGGTAAAAAAAAACCCATCTTACAGAATTTAGTGATGCCCATTTTAAAACTTCTTTAGGATCTTCATCTACCAGTATAATTTCCTTAAATGTGGGTTTTATTTCATCTTCCTTAGTCCAAAATGTTCTCAGAGTAGAAAAAAAAAGCATAAACCTCTCCTAGTTCAGGGTAATGTCAGCTTTTGAGGTATCTGTGGTTTAGGGTATAGTCACAATTTTATTTCCAAAAATGACTGAAGCTGCTAAAGATGCTACCACCTCAGATGTTACTTACTACTTTTTTTTTTTTTTTAACTTTTTATTTTTTAGTTCCAGAGTTCCAGTTCTGCTCTGGGGCAAAGTACAACAGTTCAGCTCAACTCCCCAGGTGCCTGATTGTGTCAGGGTGCATATGGACACACCATTTACTGTGAGGCATTATTCCTGCTCTCACCTCTCCTTCCCCACTATTTGGACATCATGTGGTTTGCTAAGTTACATGTTGAATGGGCTCAATTGAAAGACAGAGTCTTCAAAAATGCTATTTTGCTGTCAAACCTGTTCCCTATTTTAGCTCTGCAGAAGGTTTTTGAACAACTCACAGATTGTGCAAGACAGAGATGAGGCGGGAAGAGCCTTACTGAAGCCAGTGTTGCTACTGGCAACATCCAGGATGTAGAAGATGGGAAGTGGTGACTCCCACTCGGGCAGGTTGCTCCTCTGGAGGGCAGTGTGGCCTTGCAGGCTGGTGTGCTGTCCAGCAAGAAGGAGCAGGGTAGAACAGGGAACAAGCAGCCATGGAAGGAGTTGGTTATGATGGTCCTGCTTCTACAAGGAACGTGAAATTGCAGGCTCAGAAGAGATACTTTCACCTGTTAATATTTATTCTTATGAAATAACACTGTCGGGTAAAGAGAAAAAAAATACAATAAAAAGACTGTTTTAATATGTGTTGAACTATGATACTGGTTTCTTTTAAATACCTTTTATTGTCTGATGCTCCATCGGATGTTTAAGTCATTTCTTTTCAATTTCATGAGCAGTTTTGTTCCTTTACAACAAATTAGAAAGAGTGTATTCTAGTTATTAACAGCTGCTTCCAGAGTTTGGGAGATTGCAGCACAAATGTGGTTTTGTTCAGGCTTCTTTGTTTAAACTCTTTGAGTTATTATTAGTTAGAAATAACTCCAGGGTTTAGTTTTCAGTGTTTGACTTGGAGATTTATGGCTGAGTTGCTCATTGCTCATTCAGACTGTTCACCTGCTGAAGTTGTGAATTTTCTACCAAATGAAAGCAGGCATCTTGGCAAGAACTGCTGAGAAGTGGGTGAAAAATCTGCTATCATTCAAGGCTGTGGGCTGGAACTTAAGCCCCATGTTTTTCCGAAGGAGTATCTTCAAAGTTAATTTCCTAGGCATGTGACTTAGTATCTCTGCCTTGACTTCAGAAGTACCAAATACCTATAAATGTCTCTGCTCCAACAGAGGATTATCACTTCTGAAAGTGGTTTGCAGTCCGTTGCAGTCAGTATTTTTGTATCAGACCATCACTGGTCTGATATACACTCTGCTTCAGCAGTGGGAGAATTTATCAGAAGATGCTTGTGTTACAAACATTGAATACTTAAAATTGCGTTCCTGTTTACACTGCAGAGCCTTCAGTTGCTGTCTTGATGTTTAGAAAATCTGGCTGGTTCTTCAGCTCCAAATCCCATAAAATAATAGTCTCAGTCACAAAAAGTTGTCAGTTTCAAGAGGAAAAAAAAAACCTAAATTGATTTCATTCTGTTTAAATAATTTCTTTGGCATTGCAACATCTTCTACATTAATTAAAGGAGGCCTGGTTAGACTTAAGCAGGTGCTATGGTACCTGGCGGTATCACAGTCTCTCAGTGTTTCCCAATCTGCTTAACAGGAGGATTACCTTGTTTGGGTATTTTGCCTTTCTGGAGAGTAATATCATTCTTTAGATATCCTTGTCCCAAGCACTTAAAGATCAAACCGATTCATTCTTAACCAAGTTAAAGTAATTTTCCTTGATTGTATTTCCATACCTTTTAATCTTAAGAAGTAAACGTATATAAGGGAAGTTAATTTTGGAGTTCTCTCACTGATTCTCTTATTTATTGCTTCCCTAAAGTCAACAAGTGTTTTAAGATACTTCATAGTTGTGAATGATTAGGAGTAATTGGGTAACTTAAAAAAAATAAAATGTAGAACCGATTAGATTCCTACTTCAGCACTGCAAATGTTACACTGTTAATTACAGCAGCATGCTTTGGTTAATGAAATCTAGGTGACAGACTACCAGTGCTGATGGAGGCTGGCTGTTCAAATAGCCCAGCTGTTACTCTACCTGAGAAAGAGTGTTTCCATTTCTACAGCTCTTGTTTTGGCCACTTGTTTTTGTTTGTAAAAATGCCCATTGTCACTGGATAATGAAATCCCACTCATACCAAAAGAAGAACAAAACAGAAAGAAGCAAGAAATCTTTTGCAACGCCATTAATGTGTACTTGCCAAATTATCTGTGATCAGCTCTATAAATAAGAGAAATGCACTGTCCTTAAAAAAGGGCTTCTATCAAGCCTGCCATTAAGAAGGACATATTTAGATGAAATTTAGCCAAAACCACATAACATATTTCCTCTGCAGCACAGCACTCGTGCTGTGATGTTGGTGCATCCATGGTTTTGAACAGGTCACATGTGCCAAGATGCAAGAGCTCAGTGTGGCATTGGAGCAGCTGTCAGTGACTGCTGTTGTTCCTTGAGGTGCCAATGTTTTAGCCCTTGTGCCAAAGGAGCTGCCAGCAGGACTTCCTTATATTCAGTCCATACCTATTGCCTTGGCCAAAATGGAATCCTTGGTGGAACCTTAGGAAATCTGCTCAGGGAGGAGAGAAGCAGAGCCACAAAATGAAAGTTAACCCAAGTGTTCACTTACTGAAATGCTCTGTGGAGTGTGGAGGAGGTACCCAGCACTCCAGCATGCCTCAGCACAGATCCATAGCCTCTATCCAGTCTGCTGACTGTGTCAGGACTCATTTTGAAACAGCTTATACACTTTCTAAGGGAGCTTCCTGATAAATCCACTGGTTTTTTTCTATCCTTAATCTCTTAACCATATGATTAAAGCATTTTCTATTTTGTTACTACTGTACTGCACAATTCCAGTTTCAGCAGTGAATTATTTTATATATTGCCATTGTTTATTTGGGTCTCTCAAATTCACAGAGCAAGGTACTCTGTCAATCGAGCTTTATTTCATGAGCTTATTAGGTAAAAATCAAACCAGGATTCAATACACTTTTAACAAATTAGTTTGATCTTTCAATGTGTTGCTTCAACAATTCACACCTTCATTTAACTCAGAAGCTGACTGAAGCACAGGCTTATGAGCAGGAGAGTTGCCTGGCTGAGGGTGAAGGTGATATCTTTCTTTTGCATCACTCTGCAGATGTCCCCTCCATCACCCCAGGAAGCAGGAGAGCCTCAGCAGCCCAGTTTCTGCTGGATCTGCTGCCAAAGGCTTTTGGGGTAAGCCAGTGTATTCCTGCCTCCCAGTTCCGAAGCCCACTTTTCCTGTGGCTCCCTCTGAAGACTTTCAGGCTCATCAGAAGCTGCCAAGCAGCCACTTCTGCAAGGCTGCAGGCACACTGGTCACAGCCTCTCTGTTGGTGTTACCCTGGCCAGCATGAACTTCCCATCCCAGCAGGAACAGGCCTTTCCAAGTGTCCTATAAAAGGGTGAAGTCTGGAAAATGTGGAAGGTCAGGTCCTTCCACCCCAGCAGCAGTGCTTGAAGGATGCAAAGGGAAATAGTCACTCAAAGCATTTGGTTGGCAGCTGATGAGGAAAGTGATGGCTTATTGTCAAGCCAGCGCCATTCCAGCTGCTGGTACACAGTTGTCCACGGACAGACATATACACAGTTTATAGAGTAATAATTGTTCAATAGTAATGATCTTATTCTTTGATACGATTGCATTCTTACACAGAACTCATTTTTTTTTCATCTCATTTTGAGGCACCCTTGCAATACTGATAACAGAGTGGTACTCAGAACGGGGCCCAGAACAAGTCCTGATTTGTGCACAAGAACTGAAAAAGAACATTTGTAGAAACTTCATCCTTGTTCATTGAGTTTATTAATGTTCAAAATTTTCATGCCCTTTTTAATAAAACTGTAGTATGATATTCATTTTTTAAAAACCATACTAGAGGCATGACTTGAGGGATGTGTTGCTGTGCATCACACTCTTGCCATATAAGAAATGTCTCAGAGCAAATGGCCACAATGTCACCAGTTTTTTCTATTTACTGCAAGTGAAGCAAAAGCAAAAGTCAGCAGAAGGAATTAGCTAAAATATGGATCACCTTTCATCTGTGTGCAGAGTTATGCCACAGAGTGGAAGCTAACATGTGGTGAAATAGCAGCTCAAACTGAATGGGGAGAGTCTGAAAGAATTGAGCAGCTACTCAGGAAGCAGCCACTTAAACTGTGAAGCTGTGATCATGCCTGTAAGGACACCACCTTTCCTGTTTTGGGGTGAGATTTGGGTTGGGTTTTTTTGTTTGTTTGTGTTGCTTTGGGATGTTTTACATTATATTAACTATTTCCTCTTAGAAGAGTGGTACACTTGTCCTAGGGAATGGGAGCACTACCTTCAGTTCTCATTATCTCAAGGGTCATAAATGTCTTAGCTTGGAATCTGCATCTGTCTTAAAGGAGAAGAGCATACTAGGAGTTTGGAAATTATGGGTGTATTAATGTTTTTTCTGCCTTTTCCCCACTGTAGATAGATCCTCTTTCTCCTAAAGGGGATGTTCTGTGCTCTAAAAAGAAGTTGACCAACAGAAATTAAAAGTCATCAATTCCTGTATTCTTGGTAGACCCATGAGAAAGTCATCCAGTGTTGCAATGTCATAGAAAACATTTCCCTGCTTCTGATAGTAATGGAAGGGAGTGTGAGCCGATGGTTTACTCTACATCTGGCCATGCTGGTGGACTCCCTCAGCGTGCTTACAGGAGCTCAGGTTTTGTATGGTGAGAGGAAAAAGTGCAGCTGCTGCTGCCAAGAGGATTTATTTGCTCTGTCATGCAGCTGCCAGCAGCGGTACACCCTTGCAGAGCCACACCTCCATGGTGATTCTTACATGAGGAATGAGCGCATCTATTTCCTATTGCTGTCAAGGAATGTGAGTAACATGGCTCTGAGAGCTGGGAGACAGAGATACAATGACAGTGGCACTTAGCACTGATGTCTCTGCCACTGAGCATAACCAGGGTTTCCAAAGTAGTAACACTCCAGGCTTCAAGAGCTGAACTGCTCTGCCTGGAGTGAAGCAGGCAGTTTTGCAGAAGTGTCAGTTTGCAAAGTGCTATAGACAAGGGCAGGTCCTCAGTCAGTGTTTAAAACCTACCAGCTGGGTAGCAAAATTCTTTTCCCATGTCTGATTCGACCAAGAAGATGCATTTCTTGGTATTGTCTTGCAGCAAGAAATGTATTAAGATTGTATGAGTGAGTTGCTCCAGCTCTCAGAAACCCAAAGGAGGTCCCAGGGAATTCAAGCACCTGCTGAAGCTGTGGTTTTGTGGTTTTCTGGCTGTGCCAGAAATGGCACTGCCTCTGACAGGTGGCAAAGTCACTCACTGCCGCAGCCATGCTGGGCCTGTCAAGAAGGCCATAACTCCAGCACTCTCAGACCAGTTCATATCCTGGGCATGCTCCCCCTCAGCTCCTCGTGCTCCTCCTCACCAGCAGAGCAAGGGAAACTGGAATGTCCTTGACTTGGGGTAAGAGCTATGCAGCAGCAACTACATCATCACTGTGTTACCAACATTATTCTCACACTGAGCATGAACACATGGCACTGGACCAGCTGCTAGGGAGGCAATTAACTCTATCCCAGCAAGAGCCTGGATTCAAGGATTAGGGTAAGGATTGGGAGAGAAACAGAGTGGTAACCTCTCGCCAGAATGGGGCTGCAGAAGAGCTGCCAAAGGAAGGGGGAGGCTGTAGAAAGTCAATGTAAAAACTGGTGAGGAGTGCAGCCACGGGACACTTCCTGTTCAGCTGGAATGACATCAAACAAGTATTTCAACCACTGCAACCACTGAACTCGGTGAACTCCGTTCACTCTTCCCTTCTCACTCAGTCTTCCCTAATTTCAGCTTCAGTATTCCCTTTCACTTGAGTGCGTGTGCAGGACATGCCCCTGTTTCTGTTTCTGTCCCTGTCTCATGATAAGAAAAGGGAGAAGGAGGCAGAGGAATCCTTGATGTCCTCCATGAGGGGAGTGGGTTGAGGGGAGTGGGTTCCATGATCTTGGCTCTGTTGTGCAGACCTTGGCATGGAGCACACATGTAGCTACAATGAACACTAGAAGCATTGCTTTTTATGACCGTGACAAAAAGGTGAGGTCTGCAAAGAGTAACTGTCAGCATCCCTGAATTAAGCCACATGGATAAAGCTCCTGACTCTGCCACAGACTTTCTAGTTGCTCTCTAAGACTGGCATCTCTCCAAATGGGGCAGGGATGCCCAGTGTATCTGACAGAAAGAAGAGAATTATGGAAGTTTCATTAAAGACAACTTACTCTCTCAAGATTATCTTATTTTCCCAAGCAGTTCTTAGAGATGGAGATACATAGGTCTCAGTTAAGCAAACGTCAAAAATGGTCTAGAGAGAGGCTACACCTACCATCTTTTCTGACACAGATTTCACTGACATGTAAAAAGCTTTGGAAGTGGGGCAGTCCATGCTTACCACAGAAATAAACACTCATGCTCTTCACTTTTCAAAAGGCTTTATTAGAGGGGAAGTGCACTTGCCTTCATGATGATCCCACTGCCCAGCTTCATGACCTTCCTCTAAAGTAATGATCTCTGGCTTCCTATTCAAAATTATTTTATAGCAATATTGTTACATATGACTGCATTCTGATATTCTATTTGTAACCCAAAGTGACTTGATGTTGTATGGGTTCAGGCAGTCACTCTTGCTCTAGTCCCCAGCCATATCCCTTCTTTCCCACCTGGATGTACAGTGAGAGGGGCCACGTTGGGCAGATGAGTTCCAGTGACTGAAACACATTTATGGTTTTCTTTAACAGTTTTAGGGCCTTCTTATGTTGTGGGGTCCATTACCAGATTATATTTTTCTTTAGTAAATTATGGAGTAGTCAGATTATTTTACTTAATCCTGGAATATGCCCCTCCAAGATCCATAACAACAAGAGAGATACATAACAAAGAGTTACATGTCTCTGGCACAGCACATAACTAATTTCTCATTCTGAGGCAGGGATAAGCTTTGGATTTCTTGTACCACCTGTTTTTCTCCCACCTGTCCATCTGAGTCTCTAAAGATGAATTTGTTCCTTTTCTGCTGGTATTTCTAGCCCATCTGACTGTGGTTGTGCTGTCACAAGTGTCCATAGTCTTCACAGGTTTTGTGAAGTAGCCTCCTCCATCGCTGATGCACTGCCTTACAGTGACCTCTTGTGGAAATTTTAACATTTCCAGCTATTCAGGCAACGTCGCATGAGCTACACATATGCTAGGACTACGATTTAAGGTTTGGAATGGACAAGTAAATGTATAATGAAGTCCCTGACAGATGAAAGCAAACCTCATCTGATCTGCCCCTGGTGCTGGGGTCATGAAAAACATTTCTTTCACGTTGATAGTTGTCATCTATCATTAAGAGGACTGACTGCATCAGCTATACGGGGAACAGACGCAGTGAGTGGTTTGGGAGCAGCTGTCAGGCCTCCATAATCTGCTGTTTGTTGCTATTTGCCACGTGGGTGCCTAAGAGACCACATCCCTAAAACCCTCTGCCTTGCCCATTACTTTTTTTGAAGTTGTACTTTGTTACCACCATCCCTGGGTATGGATCCCAGAGGATTATTTGGAAGAGAGAAACTCAGCTAATTGATGCAAAGCAGGTGTTGTCTGTACATTTAACTGACAGAGTTTGCTCTTTGTCTAAGTGCATTTTCCACTACCACTTATACTCAAGTGGTGCTTCTCTATTTCCCCATTCTGCTTTCTCTTTTTCATGTAGAGACAGCCTAGCTCTTTTGCTTTTCAATTACCTTTCTTTACATTGAGGTTCTCCTCTGGTTTTTATTATTTGTGGTCTGTACTGGGTGTATCTGCAAACAGGCTGAAGAACCTCTTGGAAGGCACTGCCACTTAACCTTGGCTAATGACTCCAGTGCTCGGCTCAGCTTCCTTTGCATCACACTGCAGGCGTCCCCTCCATCACCCCAGGAAGCAGGAGAGCCTCAGCAGCCCAGTTTCTGCTGGATCTGCTGCCAAAGGCTATTGGGGTAAGCTGGTGTGACCCTGCCTCCCAGCACAGAAGCCCGGTCTACACCTCTCCTGTGGCTTGCAGCTCACTCTGAAGACTTTCAGGCTCCAAATACAGCAGCGATCTAGAGCAGAGCTTGCCTTTTCCCTTCAGAGCCCACTAAAGCAGCTCATCATTTCACACATGTGTTTTGTGCACATACATCACTAATGCAAGCTAACACTCGGTCCTGCTTTTTACTCTTTAACAGCTGCCCGAGCTGGATGGAATTCCAGCTAGCTGAGAAGACAACAGCTAGAAGTCTCTGCCTCTGCCACATCAATTTCTCCACCTTTGGGGGTGTTATGAAACAGGAGATAGGGTTCTACGCGCGTTGAAGGCGCCGCCCGGGTCGATTTTTCCTTTTGGTCTGTTTTTGGGAGAATCCCCATTCCTTGCTGGCGGGCAGGCAGCGGCGGTGTGTGTGCATGGACAGCACTAGATGGTGCCGTCACTCCAGCGCAGCCTCCGCAGGCACAGCCCTGCGCGCCCCAGAGAGCATCCATCCATCCATCCATCCATCCATCCATCCATCCATCCATCCATCCATCCATCCATCCATCCATCCATCCACCCACCCACCCCCAGCAGCATCCCCGCACCCGCGGCTGCGCTGCCAAGCCGAAGAAAGCGGCGGGAGCGACTCCGGCAGCGCTGTCCCGCAGCGGGCTTGTCCCGGAGAGCAGAGCCCTCCCTTCTCTGAGGCACCAAGTGCCGAGGCTGGCGGGGACAGGTACGCCAGGGAAAGCATGCCCCCAGAGGATATTCTGTGTCCCCCACGCAGCAGCAGCGCTGCCAGGAGGGACCCGTGAGCTGCTAAGCAGCTGGCAGAGAAATCCAGCGCAGCGGAAAGACCGGCACGTCCCTGCACACCGTGTTCCAGCTGCGCCAGGGAAGTGCGAGGCCAAGGGGAAGCGATTGTTTGAGCTTCAGCGCAGCTGCTGAAGTTCCCTGTCGCCGGGTCCAGAGAGGGGACAGAGCCTGAGCACGTCCTTGCCAGAGGGAGGGTGCACGTATGCACCCACGTGTGTGTGCACACACCAAGTACACAAATGTCCATCTGCTCCTCCAGCCCTTAGGAAGGGATGAAAAATAGGAATTCTCCGGTTATCACCAGTAATACTCCTTCTGTTTGGTCTTCCTCCTCTCTGCTTGAAAAGAAGAGTATCTTCTCACTTTAGGGACACTCTGTTCTCATTGTTTGGTTACATTTTGAGACCACAACAGAATTAGAAAGAGCTGCAGATTTTTCCCCGGAACATTCAAACAGTCTAACCTCAGCACTGCTCACTTGACAGGCTATTTTAGGCTCCTCTAAGTTGAGGAATCATTAATATTTCAGTCTAGTCCATTTAAAATTCAAACATAACCTTCTAAACTTTGGTCTTCGTGCTATATTTAGAGTAGGGGCGAGGTTTTGGTGTTTTGGTGTTTCCCTTTAGAAAATAGGTAATGAGCAGGAAAACTGAGCTTTACACTTCAAAGATCATTATTAGTCAACCATACACTTTCATGTTGTTGCTAGCCAAGTTTTTAAAGCCCTCTTACCTGTCTTTCCTCTTGCAGTAAGGAAAGCACTAGCTTCACATTATCTTTGGTTCATTAGTGTTATTTTAAAGCTATGATCTTATCTTTAAAGTTAAGATACTTTCACTTCAAATGTTCACATGTATGTATGAACATATCCTTTAAAGAGCATTTCATCCTTGAGAAGCCACAGTGGCCCTATTATCTGCATTCCTGCAAACAGGTCACAAATTCATGTTCTATAAAAGCACTCATTGTTTTTCAACTCATTTACATTTTTTTCTGGATTTGCAGATTGTGGAGCCTCTCTGCTATTTTTTTTTTTTTTTCCAAATGCCAAGTTTGTCATAATAAACATTCTGTTTTCAGTAGCAGCAATCCTACATCACTTGATGCATGTTTGTCTCTGCTCCTGCAGTCTCCAGCTGTGCTCTTCTGCTTCCCTGCTTGTTGTCAGTGCCACCCACTATTTTCCTGCTAATTTTACTTTTTCTCTCAATGGGAAAAATTAATCATTACCTCTCCTAGTTTACAATTTCAAAATTCGAGTTGTTTTTTTTTTTTTTTTTTTTTTGTGAAGTACCAAGGTTCCTGGTTTCTATTGTATAATACAGAAGTATAGCATGTTGCTTCGTCATAGCACATCATCACCATGTTCCTGTACATTAGTCAAAACTAAACGTAGGATTTGGAGAAGTTTTAAGCCAAATCATCTAATCTGCTTAGATTGAAAGGTCTGATGCCACCTGAATGATCCAAGCTCTCAATTGGAAAGAGAACACAAATTGTGATGCCTCTTCTATTGGAAAATAAATAACTAATAACAGGAACACCCAGAGCCTTGGGACACATTTACAAATATTTACAGAAAGAAGTATTGTATCCATTCTCTTCATGAGCAACTATTGCCTATGAGTGAAAGAAAACAAAATACCAATTTCAACATAGTCAATATACTGTAACGATTAATATGAGCCCATAATGAAATGAGCCTTCCTCTACCTACTGGTGCCAATAATGGCTCAAGGGGTTTGCCTGTTTGGAATTTTTAAATTGAATATGCTTTTGTATGACGAACTGTAAGCAATATGCCCAGCCTTTGCCACATCATTCATACTGATGCAGGCTTCCCCCTTGCATCTGAGAGGCATTAACTGGCTCTACTGTGGGGAGGAGAGAGGATGTATAAACTGGAATCCAATTGCAGGATCAAGACAGATTATGCAAAAATCCAATGAAAGCATTTCCCCAGCAGGGAGACTTATGCCAAAGAAAATAATGCTATTTTCAAGATTATTCAGCAAATAGTCTAGTTTAGAAGAGTTCTTGTTAGCTCCAGAATAATGGACAGGTTGTATTTGTCCTTGTAATTCTTAATCATGCTCATGAATTGATAGTGAAAATATTATCTGGGAGATTAAAAAATAAATGTAATTGGGCTAAAATAACTTCATCTGAATAAATAATGTTTTCCCCTTGCCCTATCTTCACCTAACAGACTTTCCTTGGAGCTGTAACCTCCCAGCCTCCTCTACATTAGTGAGCCAGTCTTGAAAACTTTACTCCTTTTCGGCCCTGGGCATGCACTACACTCAAACATTACTTGAGCATCACATCTCTCTGCCTTACTGTTACCCTCATGGCTATCCTGGAATGCTGAAAGGGAGACATGTTAGTACAGGGGGCTGTGTGTCAGGATTCCTGCTTCATACAGCTGCTTTTATGGGAAATTACAGGCACCACTGACTATCATGCTGCCTCTGGGACTCGCCTTATGACAATTTCCCAGAAATGCATTTGAAAGTTCGCAAGGAACCTGTTTACAAAGCACAGACAGCTAGCTCAGTCAAGAGAGAGGAGAGAATAGTACTGCAAGGCTGAGGGGACACAGGAGAGCCCCCCAGGGGAACAGTTGCACTGGGGAGAAGGCAGGGATTGTTCCCAGGCTGCTGCCTGAAGGTTTCCTGGGATGTCTGCCTTCCAGGACAACAACTGGCTTGCAAATGCCTTGCAGCATTCCACAATTCCCTCTTGTCTCACTGTTTAGAAAAAAGGCATTGTGTTGGTTATCTTTCGCAGTCTGGTGCCCTTGCAGGAGGTACAGAGGCCTATCTGTAGAACAGATTTTGAGGACAGGGTCAGGCTGACATAGAGACCATCCCCAGGGCATAGCTCCTGTGCCGTATCAGACTTCTGCTCCCCTCATATCATCACTCCTCACCCTGCCCATTGCAGGGGTTTTGGGATCAGATGGTTTTCATGGTTCCATCCATCCCAAATCATTCTGTGATTATACATAGCCTTTTCAATATCCTCTGGAAGTGGATGTCATTTTCAAGGGGAAAAAGAGATGCTTCCTAAACCTGTTCTTTCTGTTTTAAGGGGGTGATACTATTTTTTCAAGAGGATATTGAAGCAGAAGAGACACGTGCCTTTACCGGACCCGTATCCCGAATTCTTACTTTTATAAAGACTGCATGTAGTGCCCAACTAGAGATGACACCAGCCCTACACCAGGTGTTAGCATTGTGGTGGCTGTTTCCACTTTGTTAGTAGTATCTCAAAACACTCACAGAGCCAAGTCACCCTCCTTTATCACAGCATTTATCCCCCTGACGAATTAGAACTTCAAACCCTATGCTGCCAATTCCACTGTCCTTCTCCTCCACACTGCTCCTCATTCCAAGCCACATCCTTCTTTCTGAGGCCATCAGCCTCCTCAGGCCTGCTCCCTTCCCATGTGGCAGCTGCAAATGACAAACATCCAGCGTTCAGCATCCAAACACGAACATCTCAGGAATCCTCTCTGCTTTTGGAAAGCCTCCTACCCATCCCCAAGCACTTGCTGTATCCAAGCTGTGCAGGTTCCACAACGAGCACAGCTGCCTCCCATATGCTCTGGATTGCATGGGAAAGCCAGACCCACTTCCATAGCCTGAGCTAACAGGCAGGATACTTGAGCTGCTGCCAATAAAACAGCCCTACAAGAGGAAACAGCAGACAAACTTCCTCGCGATGCAAGAGTCTTAGGATTCCGTGACTCCAATCTCTAGTTAGATGCCTGTTCAGGGATTTCACTAACCAGTGAAAATGCACAAATCTTGCAAACGGGACAGCAGAGGCTGTGTACATCTGGAGCACAACATCCGGCAGGAGATGCTGGTTCAGTCCGTACCTCCAGGTGCCAAAGGTGGATAGTGAGTGAGACCAGTCCCCTGCAGTGTGAGCCCCGACACCATGCCAAACAAGACGAGGGAGAGCCTGCATGTGGTGTTCCCATATCCCTGCACTTGCTGCAACCAGTCCAGCCAAGTATTTGCAGATACTGGATTTAGAATTTCAGCAGAGGATGGGAAGGCACCCATTACTACAAAACAGGTTCAGGTGTGAATCTATCTTGAGATACAAACACTGCTCATGACCCTCAGCCACAGAACATGAACAGCTGGAAAAATTTCATGTCTGAAGTCCAAGGTCTGCTAACATAAATAATCAGTACACCCGGATTCCTGATGCCATGAGTATACCTTCGCTAAGCAGAAGTGGGGGAGCCTAGAAGATACCAGTTATGGGCCTAAGACCCTTAACCTTCTAATCTATAACACAAGTTTTGCGGACATTTATGCTGTTGCTTTGTTGGATTTTTCTATACTTCAGTCACACCAGGAAGGCATATGATACACTGACTTTTCATTCTGGCTCACTGAAAACTGTTTTCTATCTTGAATTTAATAAAAGTATTTCAGTCTTCTGGAGTACCCTATTCTCACTTCTTCTGAAATATACATTATTGAAATTTAGAGGCAAATCATAGTTTAATTCTGTAATTAGCTTCTTTAATTCACATCAAAACCTGAACATGAATTCTTAGGAGCAAATCTAACTCCATGTAGATGAAACAACCGTCAGAAAATAATTTACACCAAGCAAGGTGAAAAAAAAACCCACCACATACACAGGTTAGAACAAATTTGTAGTTGCATTTTATTTAATCAATGAAAATCTACCTTAAAAACACAAAATCAAATTTGGTAACCCAATACATTGGATTAGAGAAAGCTTCAAGCTTTTAAGCACAAGCCAGAAGTCACAGTTTCAAGGAGTTTCAGAGGCCAAAGCAATGCACTGGAACAAAGTAGGATCTTTTTGTGGAGACAGGGTCCCTGCACCATTAGCGTGGTTTTTGGTGCAGCAGGTGTTTTAGCTATCAGTTATAAAAAGAAGCTTTTGTATTTCTTTTATAGTTAGGTTTGCTGCATTGCTTACCGAGGCCCTGGATTAATGGAGAAAACAGGCAAGTTAAAAGCCCTTGCCTGCCCAATTACTACCAACAGACAATTTACATTGTGGTAAAGCTAGCTTTATTTAAATGAGGTTCAGACAAGAAGTAACTTTACATATTATTAACAGCTTTGGAGCTACAAACGTTCAGGATTACACAGGTCATGCTTTTGTTATTTTACCTGCTGCAGTTATTGCAATATGGCTTAAGGTACATAGGTATACAATTTGTACAAATTCAGCCAAGTTTGCACTTGTGAGGTGTTATTAAGAGCATCATTACCTTGCAAGCCAACCTAAATGTGTGGAAATCAACCGAGGTTTTTTGGAATTGCCCAAAGCTAAGGGGGAAAGCTGCCGCTAACAATGGACAGAGATAGACTGGATTGTTTGAAACCACATTGCTTGGCTTTAAATATTTATATAATTCGCTCTGAGGTAAAGAAGAATCTTTTGATGCTTCCACACAGGGCAGCACCAGATGGTGCAATCACACCAGTGCAATCAGTCACATCGCTTACTGGATGTGCAGCCTCAAGGAGAGGCCAGCACCTGCCATAACAAGAGCATTTGTACACTAAAGTTGATTTTCAAATAAATTACTATACAGGTATGAGAGTGAGCTACTGTTCAACTTGATGGGCTTTGGTTTCACAACGTGTGATCTGTAACCTTCACTTTGGAAATCAGAGCTGAAAGTACGGACTTGTACCCCTTGTTCTATTTTAATGCAAACGACAAAGGAGAGGACCAAGTCCTGCTGGGGACAGACATCCCAGGACTCTCAGTCTTGGGGCTTCAAAGTATCTTTGTATCAGCCTGCCCATTCTGGTCTCAGCTGTTGTCACTCTAATCCACCTTTCATGAAGCTTTTTACATCCTCAGCACCCCAAAGATCTCATCAGCTTTTTGCAATTCAAGGTAGAACTCACTACCTTTTTTATCTATTTCCTACTCCTGCCTCAGAAAAGACGGAATTGTCAGAAGTGGAGAGAATTTCAGAAAATGGTGTGGTGGGAAAACAGTTCAGGCAGGGTTGGGAAAGGAGGAAGTGTGTATGCAGGAAAGATGCTAAGACATTATAAGGCAAGGAAAGGCTTTGGGTTGGATGGGACAGTGACCAGGAATTAAGAGAGCTTGGAATGAGAGGAGCGAGATACAAAGACAGTGGAACAAGAACAAGGTGACAGTGAAATGGTGGAGGTCTGGAGAGTCCTCAGAAACCAGGGAGGGCTGCAAGTAGAAGTGAGCAGTGAGTCAGGTCAGGGCTCTCCTTTTGTCATTAGAAATATCATAGTTCTACATTAAAATCAGAACTGGGTATAGGATATACATATAAATATTCAAAGCAAGACAGCCAATTTTTTTGAGACATTTTACAGGGGAAAAAACCTGGAACAATAAATAGGAAACTACATGTTATCAATTTCTGCTCCAATAATATCAATTTCCTCTCCAGGCTACTCTACGATATTCATTTAAGGGAATGCCTAAACAGTACAGAAGTATCACTGCTCTACATTAAAATCAGAACTGGGTTTAAGACATACATATAAATATTCAATACATTACAGTCCAGTCCTGAGACCTGAAGTCTGGAACAACAGAGGAAAGGTATTTTCTATCTCCTTTCAAGCTACACTGTAGGAATAATTTCTGTCTAAATCAGACCTGCACAAATACAACTGAAAGATGGACAGAGATACCTGATTAGGACTGAAAGGCAGCAAAGTTGAGCACCTTGCTCAATAATTTGTGCGTCATCCAGATCCTTCTGTTTGACAGACGTATCCATTAGTCTCAAGCTCTTATCAGTCAGCCCTCCTCTTCCCCCTCACACACAAGCTGAGCAGCACCTACGGCCACTCACAGGCCGGATCAAGGCAGCCAGGAAAGATGTGAGGGGGAAGGGAGACTGTTAAAAGGAGGAGAGGAGACTCAGGGACAGGTGAAGGGATTCAAGGAGACTGGACAGACAGGACACACATTATATGAGGGGACAGTAATAATCACGGCAAAAATTCTAGTGGTCTGCCCAGTCACTCAGTGGTGCATCTCCAGTCTTAATGGATTATTTTGGACAGAGACAAATAACCTTCAAATGAACACAGATATGGATACAGCCAGTATTAAAGGCTTTGTTTTTTTAACAAAAATGGCAAGGCGAGGTCTTCAAAAGAACAGATGTTAACATCCAAGAATAAAGGATAGTGAATAAAGCTCCTGGTTCTGTGGCAGGATTGTCAGTTGTTCTCTAGGACTGGCATCTCTTCAAATGCCACATGGACATGTAGCTCATCTGAAAGAGGACAGTAAAAAAAACTTTAATAATGACAACTTACTCTCTCAAGAATATGTTATTTTCCCAAGCAGTTCTCAGAGATAAAGGTCTTATGACTTAGTGAAGCAAGTGCAGTATATATCCTAGAGAGAGATTATACTTGTAATTTCTGATCAAAATTCCTCTGAAGTGCAAAGAGCTTTGCATGTGAGGCACTCCAGGTTTACCATGGAAGGCAATATTCACACCGTTTAGGATTTTAAAAAGAGCTTTTTTAGAGAGTGTGTCTGCATATTAAATTACATACATTTAATGTGTCATCTGAGTCCCTACCAAGGGAAACCAGAAAATACATTTACTACCTCCCAGAATTACCACACCGAAACCCACATTAGGGAGAACAGTTTAGAGATCCTCAAACTATCTTAGAAAAAGAAATTAATTACTGGCTAAAAATGCTACTTACATCAAGGCGTCAGAGCCACTGAGTTCTGACTTTGTCTATCATAAGATGTTCCTTCTTGACAACTGTCATCCTCCCAAATTTGTGTTTTCCCGTCTTCCACTGGTGGACGATATGGTTGATCTTCACTTTCTCTGCATGTCTGCTGTCCTGTATGTTGGTCTGAGATTTCCATAATGTACCCAACCTCTTTTTCCCTTAATTTTGGTGCGTGTATGTCTAGGATGTCTTTGGTTGAATCTTCTGAAGTACTTTGTTCTAGGGTTGATTTCTGAAGTCTCACACTTCCCCTTGAAACATCTTCAGGGCTTGTCACAACTGTTAAAGAATTCTGACTCTGTCCATCTTTCAGCATCTCAGAAGTTAAAGGCATGTCCTTTGTTTTTTCCACAGCTGTATGAATTTCTGCAGACTCAGTTAAGGTAGCAGTTTTTGCT
The DNA here is from genome assembly GCF_963662255.1 of Cinclus cinclus. Classification (NCBI taxonomy): domain Eukaryota; kingdom Metazoa; phylum Chordata; class Aves; order Passeriformes; family Cinclidae; genus Cinclus; species Cinclus cinclus. The sequence goes on along the minus strand of NC_085048.1, from coordinate 57,117,888 downwards.
ATTCCTGGTTGCTTGAGCTCTTGTTCTTTACTTCCTATCTCTTCCTCTTTTACTAGAAGCTGTTGATCTACCTGCATACTTCCCAGAAGCTCAGGTACAATCGTATCTGATGGGCTTCTCCCTATGGACTTAATGCTCTGCTCTGACTCTAAGGCAGCTGACTCTTCTGTTTCTGCAAGTTTGTGAACAGCTGACTGGATGGCATTCAATACAATTTTTGTGCTCTGGGACTCTATGATCACAGACTGAACAACATGCTCCTGAAATTCCGGGTGGCTGGGAGACAGACTGTGACTGGAAGGAATACCATTGTGTTCAGCTTGCCCTGTGCTCTGGGGCTGTTCTTGCTCTTCTGATACTCCATTCATGGAAGCACAAGTTACTCTAGGCTTGGGTGCCTCCACACTACCAAGCTCTACAGTCCCACAGTCTATATTAGAAACTGGAACCTCTTCAGAAGCCATTTGCTCTGGTGTGGCTGCCAAGGGCTGTGCAGTTTTGGCTGTCATGTCTGTGCATGTCACAGTTTCTGCCACGATATGTTCTCCACCTGCTGCAGCTGCTAGAGCCACAGGTGTTTTCAGAGCTCCCAGGCTTTTAGCCTGTGCAAAGGCTGAGTCAGAGCCTTCCTCTTGCTGGACAGCAGTTAAACATTCATCACACCTCACAGCTTCCTGTTTTTCATATTCAAATACTTCTTTGGCTTCTTCCAGCAATTGCTCATTTTTCTTATCTTCTTTCTGGAAGTCTTGATAGTTCAAGGTTTCTTCAAGTTCTTGTCCTTTTCCCACAGTCTCTTCTCCAGCCAAGATGCTGGGTGTTTCACATTTCTTAGGACTTGTATCAGTGATAACAGAACTTCCATTTTCAACAATCTTTGGGCATGTTGATGCTAAATTAGATGCTTCATCTGCTTCAATCTGCATGGAAGCCTCAGCAACAACGGAAGTGCTCTCCAGCTGTGTTTCAGATTTGAGCACAGCACTTTCCACTTCGCCACCTCTGGCTTCATCGCTCTTGGAAAGGGTTTCAGTTGTTTTGTCTCTACACTGTGGCTCTATGACAGACACAGAATCTTTTGCAGCAATGTCCCTGTCACACCCATCGCTCACGCTCTGCTCAGCATCTGCAGCTGCTTCTGAGCCAACTGTTTTTGAAAGAATAGCAGAGGTTTTTCCCTCACTCTGCAGTAGAACCTCAGGAACAGTGACTTCTGTGCTTTTTACTCCATTGAGCACAGCATCACCTTCTTCTCTCAGGGCAGGTGCCCTGCTAGGACCTCCTTTAGTACAAACCTGCTCTTCTGATTCAGGAATTCCATCTTGTTTTTCAGTTTTAACAGGGACCATAGTGACAACTGCTTCTGTGCACTCAGGTCCCACAGTGAGCATTCTGTCCTCTCCTCCAAGCTGCACAGGCTTTTCAGCTGTTAGCCCCAAGGACAAGGTTTCCTTCTCTGTATTGTCCTGAACCTGTGGAGAATTGCAACAGCTCTGTGAGAAGGGGTACAAGCAGAAAGTGACCAGCAATATTCCAGGTGAAAAACCACAACATCCAAAAGGACAAGAGTTACGGGAAGAGCACAAGCTGATGACACAGGGATTAGTAGCTCACCAAGATTCCACCTTGTGCTGTTCCTGAGGATGTGTAGCTCATTAAACAAAGGGCAGCCTTAAAACTAATTAAAGGAAGGGACAGCTGGCAGCACATGAAACAAGAGTAAGCCAGAAGACAAGGAGGTAGGTAAGAAGGTAGGAATGTGCCTGCCACAGTAACTACAGCATTTAAAGCTGGACATAGTGGTGTTGTTTCATGTCCTCCCTTCACAGAGATACCTCAGCTTCACCTGCATTTCTGCCTACAACTGAAGATACCATCCACAGTGTATGGTGTCACACAGATCACATCTGTATCTCAGGTGTTCATGTATCATCTTCAGTTACTTTGTGCAGTGCAGGAGCCCTAATGGCAATCCTTTCAGTACCTCTGCATCTATGCACATCATCTCCCACTCCCTTTCTGTAGGCACTGCATCCACCCCACCCTGCACACAAGCTTCAGTGTCTGCTGCTTCTAGACATTTGTGTCTTCCTTCTCTAACTGCAAATGAACTACAGTTGTCTCAGGCTTCACAAGGAAGGTCCTTGACAGTAATATACCCACAACTAAACAAGGTATAGTATCTAACACTTGCTGATCTTTTCTATGACAAATCAACCTTTGTGTTATATGCAATACTTACTGCAGCCTTTCCTTCTGGAGCACATTCATCTCTTGTCTCATCCAGTGTCAACTCTGTTACGGGCAGTTTCTCCTGCTCTGAAGGCTCCTGCTTTGCAAACAGCTCTTCCTTGGGAGAGATGGCTTTGATGCTGTGAAACTCTTTGTCATGTGATAAAGTTTCCTCTGGTGTCTTCTGCACTTCATTTACTTCTTTATGGTCTTCTACATATCCTTGATGTCCTTCCATGCTTTCTTCCGTCACAGAAGGTATTTCACTTTTCTCTGATCCTGCAGGTAAAACACTCTCTTCAACTCTGTTTTGGCCCTGAATGCTCCCTGCACTTTGCTGGGGCTGGGGGCCATCCTCTTCGTGTTCATCTTCCAAGGACTGTTCAAGCACAGCAGTTTCCTGGCCTACAACGCTCCCGTCTTTAGCACCACCTTTCACTTCTGACTCAAGTCCCTGTGCTGTTGTCATTATAGTTTCTGCTACAGCTCTTTCACTAACCAGCTGTGTTACATCTGACTTGACTCTTTCAGCAACTTCATGAAGAACTTTTTGTGTCTGTTTCTCCAATTCTTTCAAATTTTGTTCAGTGGCCTCTACTTCTTGAACTGGTGTAGCTTCCTCTGTAGTATCTGGGGTTTCTAACAACTGTGAAACAGCAGAAACCATCTCAGTTGTCTCCTCAGCAAGGGACACTTCCATTGTTTCTTCAGCACAGGAAGCTTCTGCTGTCTCCAGAGCAGTCACTGCTTCAGAGGTTAGCTCCAGTTCACTTGCTGTGGTATCATCACTTACATCCTTTCTAGTCTCTGGCACTGTCTTAGCAGCTACCACCGCATCCTCCACAGTAACACCTAGTTCAGCTGTTTTCTGAGTTTCTTTCTCTTCCTCTTCTCTTGCCTGCTCAATGCACTCTGTCAGAGCAGCAGATATCCACGATGGTGACCTTTCCTCAATGCTGCTCACTGCCCTTTCTTCTTCCACAATGGTAACAGCAACTGCATGTACCAGCCCTTCAGATCCTTTGTCCATCCTCGGGGTCTCCTCTAACTTTTCTGCTCTCTCTTCCTCTGAAGTTCCTTCTCTCATCGCTTCAGCATCTTTCGCTCGTTGGGCTTCCATTTTCTCCTGTTCTGCTGCTTCATATTCAGATAAAGGAACAACAGCTGGAATATCAGAATCTTCTTCAGCTGTTTCTGCCATGTCTTCTCTTGCTTGTTTAAGATGGGCTGGTTCTGGCTTTCCATCTGACTTTTTCTTCCTACGCCCAGGCATCAGTTTTCTAAATGGAACCCACGATTCATCTTTTCCAGGCTCACCATCTGATGTTGAATGTTCCAGGCTAGATCCCACAACAGAGTCTTCACTTCTCTCTTCCATTCTGGTTTTGGATCTCCTTCTTGGAGTAACTAACCTTTTAAATGATTCCCATGTTGAAATACCTTCACTTTCAGATGGGCTTCCAGCTTGTTCTGGGGAAGAATTCCCTTGTCCTTGATCACTCTCCTGAGAGCTAGTAAGAACTGCATCCGTTGCTGTTTCTTTGCTCTGTCCAGACTCTTCTACTTTTTGGCTTTCTTCATCAGATGATGATGACTTCCTGGCTCTTTTCTTTGAAGAGCCTACACATATAAAAGTTTCCCAGGACACAGAGGCATCAACTTTTCTTTTGGGCTCTTCTGTAGTTTTCTCTGCTTTCTGGTCAATCCCATTTTCTTTTATTTCTCCCTGAATTTCATCAACAACATTTTCAGTTGCAGATACTGGTACACTCTTTGTTTTATCAATTTCTTCTTCTTTATCGCTTTCAGAAGGCCTTCTGACACGTTTCTTGGGAGTCACCATCTTTTTAAATGATGCCCAAGGTGTAACAGTTTCTCTTTTTCGCTCCACATCTGGAATTGTGGCATCTTCACTTTCAGTGACCTGCATTCCATCTCCAGATTTTTCCAAAGAGGGAATTTCATTCATCTCCTCAGGAGAAGAAGCAGAGCTCTCCCCCTTTTGTTCTTCTGGGCTATCTGGGGAATCTGATAAGTGCTGAATTGGTTCATTCTGTTCCCCTAACTTAGATTCTTCTCTTTTTCCTTTCTGCTTCTTTCCAGACAGTTTTTTCAATCCAGTACCTGTAAAGAGTTTTTTTAAAGGGCTGCCTTGTAGTTTAGCCTTTTCTTGAGAAGACAAGAGTTCCACTTCACTTGTGATACCTTCTTGAGGCCTCTTTCCAGTTGCCTCTTCCGAAGTTATTTCCATGGTTGTTTCATCTGGTTTGACAGTATCAGTCGCATCTGTGCCAGGTTTTCCCTGTAGTCCTTCATCAGTGGATATGACTGACTGTTGAGTATCCTCTGTGTCAACAGAATGTTCAGAAGTAGAAAAGGACTTTGATTCAGGAGCACTCAGAGGTGACTTTATTTCATGTTCTTCGCTTTCCTTCTTCTCTGTGCTTTGATCCACAGCTTCTCCCTGTGCAACATCATCTGCTGTGGGTGACATTTTCAATTCTGCTTCCTCTGTTTTTTCCTCTAATGCCTCTTTCCCAAGTAGAACAGGTTTACTTCCTTCGCTTCCTTCAGATTTTTTAAGGTGATCACTAGAAATTTCCACTGCCACAGATCCTGTTTCAAATGTCTCTTCAGAGGCTATTTCAGTTCTGTGATCTATTTCACACTTCTCCACTGGCTCCAGTTTTTCTCCCACAGGTAGAACGTTTGAGGATGTTTTCAATTCTCCATTCACACTCTCAGTGACAAGAGGTACCACTAACTTTGTTTTTAGTGGTTTTTCTATCACCTCATCTTCTTTCTCTCCTTCTTCAGTTTTTTCTTCCTCTTTACCAAGATTTTCCGAGACTTCAACCAGTTTCCTTTCTTGATCATCTTCATCTTTTTTTCCCTCTGCACTTTCTTTTACAGCTGCTACTGATGCCAGGCCTTCTTTTTGTCCCTGCTCATCATGCTTGACTACCTCTTTCTTTTCACTTCCTTCTACTCCTATGGCTGCTGAAGTCTTTTCTGACTCCTGTGTTTCACCTTCAGTTTGCTCCTTTTCATGTGCTTCAATAGATACTGCTGTCACATTCCTCTCATCATCTTGCTTCTCAGACTCAGGTTTCTCCTCCTTTTCACTGATTTCAGTTGTTATTTTTGTCCCCTCTTTTTCTTCCTCCTCTTCTTTCACAGGAGACTGCTGCTCATCTTCTTTAGGCTTCCTAAAACTCTTCTTTTTCCTAAATCCAGTCCATCCTTGAGTAAAAAGTTTTCTTAATGGTGATGCAGTTTCAGTGGCTAAAGCAGCTGGCTGAGAAGAAGTCTCATTTGCTTCTGGTATTTTAGGAGATTCATCTTCTGTTTTTTCATTTTTCAGTGTATCTTTGGTATTGTCTTCTGCAGAGAGTCCATCCTCAGGCACAGCTGCTTCTCCTGAGTCGACTTCTTTTTGATCATCAGCTCCTTCAGGGACCTGTGTTTCCTTTTTTACAGTAAGCAGCTGAACTGGTTCTGATTTTCCTGTCTTTTCCTTCTTCACTGTGAATCTGAACCCAACAAATTTAAAAACCTTTTTAAAACCCAGATCATATGACTGTGGCTCTGCCACCTGGTCTTCTGCAACTTCTTCCAAAGCTGGCAACTGCTTAATTGAATCCTCCTTCTCAGCATCTACACTATCTTTGGTGCCCGAGTCAGATGGATTCGTCTCCATAGTTTCAGTGTCTTCCTTCAGTGTTACACTGGAATGTTCTGTTTGTCCAACTGTTTAAACAACAAAAAAAACCCAGTTAATTTCCTTCTAAATTTAACCTTATATTATACGTTTATATTTTTCATTTTTAGAAATTTTCATAAACATACTTGTTTTATTATTATTTGCGTACCTTTTATACAGACTACTAGTACATTTTTAAGAATTATTTTTGTTCTATCATTATTGTAATTGTTTTCCTTCTTTATAACTATACAATTAATATAATTGTATAATTGTACAATTCTTTCCACAGTTTATTTGCAAATGCACCTTCCAAGCTTATACTCTCTTACTCTATATCCTGATTTTGCAGTTATTTTTGTGTGGTTTGTTTGGTTTGTGGGCTTTTTTGTTTTACTTTAAGGCAAACTTAAGAAAAAAAATGTCTATCACACACTACACAGAATAATATATGCAATTATCCCTGAAGCAAAGTTCAATAAACATTTCCATGCAGACAGACATCGGAGGAAATCCAATTAAAAAAAAAAAAATTGCAAACAAACCTAACAAAACAAAACTTCAAATAAGCCTGTTGACCCAAAATGATGACAAAAAAAAAAAGCTTATTTTACAGCTCTGTCCCGAAAGAATAGTGAGAAGTGAAAACACCCATGGGAAACCTGTTTTTCTGAAAGTCTGTAACCCCTATAAAATAGTTATGTAACAACATATTGCTTTGAAGATCATGAATCTTTGGAATTCTCCCATACAGTATCTGTATGTATGCAATACATACATAGCACCACCATCTACAGCAATTCCATATTGCTTAAAATGAATGAGGTTGTTACTATGCAAGAAGGTAAAATCCTCCACTGCTCACATGTCTATTTGTGTTATCTTTTCTTTGAGGACAGTTTGTGTTTTTCCTTCAGTTCACTGGCAACCCCTCTCAGTCTTGCTGGGATAATTTAAGTATTATTGCTCCTCTGGTCAACTCAAGTTCAGAGACTGGCATGTAAATTAAATCTACAGCATATTCAAGACATCAAAAGATTCTTAGGCTTGGATACTGCCAGGATTTCAGTTTAATATATTGTTATTGACCCTAGGTTTTGTGGAACAGGTGAAAGTGCAAGGCCATGAAGGAACATACTCTTCTCTCTGCCCAAACCTGTTGGAGTGCCAAGATGAAAGAATGAAATTATTTTAAAATAGTCACTGTTGAACAGCAACACTGAGAATAAGGCACAGTCCCTTTCTTTTAAGCTGTACATGTGCTACTTCAATGTCCAGAGGCAGGAGGAGACAGCTTTACAAAACATATAATCACGAACTTCCTCAAAGTAATTTGGTTTTTATTTGAACCACCTTGAAGTTGTCTCTGACTCTGCAGCTGGCCCTGCTCTGCTGGAACACCTGATCTCCAGAGGTCCCTCACAGCCTCTTGCCTGGTTCCTCCTTTATTAAGGGCTGCTTCTTCAGAAGCTCCCAGACAACGCAGTCCAGTTAAGGCTGGAACTAACTGCACAATAAGCAAAACAAAATCTACAAGGATACTGGCTTCTAACTGCTATTTAGTAGGCAAATTAGGTTTCACTATCAGCAGCCTACTGGTTGTTGTTTCTAAGTTAACATAAGCAAAGCATTTTGTTTTTCCTTTTTCTAACAGTTAAATATTATTTACCTCAATCATTAACTCCTAATTCAATTAAAAGCCTGACCTCTGCTAACATGCTAACTCCTTGAACATTTTAGACCAGAGATGCTTTAACTGAGACATTTAAATAAGGAGAAGGGAAACACAAAAGAGACATTATGAACAAGCAGCCAGAATTTTTAGTCCATTGGTAATATACCTCTTGCAAACATCAGAACCATCCATAAGCAAAATAACTCATCAATCAAACATTACATGTTGTTTATTTAGTTGTATGTTGAGACTATACAAGGAAAAAGTCAAGGAATCACTTTTGTTTCTGTGTTCATTTATTCCTAGGTCTGGAAATAAACTCCTTGTCATTTCCATAAAATTATGCAATTTAACAGACAACTGTCAAAGGTTTAATGGGAATTTACAAAGTTTGAGGCACTTCTTCAGAGACTTACCTTCAAAACATAGTGTATTTTATAATTATTTAGTAACAGGTACTTTAAGATACCCTTGAGCTTGTTTACATGAAAAATTATTCTTTTGGCTTAACCAGCTATGAAGCTAAATGCTGATCATTTAACATTGAATAAAAATTTGCTCATGAGCCAGGCCTCTTAGCATCTCTGCTGGAAACAAGGTCTATAGAGTCTGTTTGTCCCAGCCCTGCATTAATGCCAATCTGCTTACTCTTAGACACATTACAATCGCCATCTAACACGAGTTAGATAAAGGTAGACTGAAATACAGGGCTGAGAGCCAGTGGGGAATGCTGGGTCTAAGTGGGAATGACCAGAGGTGCAGGAAGGCAGAAGGGAGTGGAGAAGTCAGAAGGCACTTGGGACTGCAGAGACATGGATTTCTATGGGCTCATCTTCCCTCTTGCAAACACTCCCTGGGAATGCATGCCCTTCATCACTGAAAATTCTGAGCTTTCAAAATAATTGTAAAAAAAGGGTGACATTTCTTTTTTTCTTTATTCCTAAATTTTTCCTACTTCCTTTAAGGAAACATTCCTTTGGAAGTTCCCTTCCAAATCTGTCCCAAACTAGCACAGGTGTTTAGTGTAAATTCAGTGTTTAAGACCAGCTTCAGGTATTACAGATAAATGGGATTACTGTAAGAGTGCAACTATAAAAGACTATGAATAAATGAGGCATTCCATTTCCAAAGAGAGATAAAATGCAAAACCCAAATATAAAGGCATCTCTTCATATTTAAGATATGCATTCAGAAGGTTTTTGCTTATTCTGTTAATAAAATTTTGTGTCACTAACACCCTAAGATAAAGACCATGCCTCTGTAAAATGTTTTTCAGGTGAAAAGAGCTGTGACTACTACAAAATCTGCAGGTAGGGATATGCATTAAAATAGCAAATGCAATTATAGAAATAGAGAACACAGGGTTTAGAGGCAGTGATAAGCTTTCAAAACTGTTAAATCAAGCTGACAGTAATTAGGTCTTCCTTGTAAGTCTGTCTAGCAGACATACCACCTTGCAATACTTCACTAAACATGGTGCAAAAGGAAGAACTAACAGAAATATTGACTGACTGAACAACACACTTATTAATACCAGTCTGAAAAGTCATAGCCATACTACAAGACATCACACTTCCATCTCTCCTTCATGGTGCACAGATGATATACTTACAGACCTAGCCCAAGCACTAATCCACCAAAGGATTTAACCTGTCCCAAAGGTATTTCATCCCCAAGGTAACATTCCAGTGTCAGTTGGTAAGTGACCTGATGCTGTTGCACCCAGGCTCTACTTTGTCTCATTTTGTAACATTTTAAAACCCTGGAACATTATTTAAAACTGAATTTCTCATGCCCTCCCTCAGCATTTGAGTAAAGAGGTGCCATTCAGGAAATTTGCCTGCATGTTGCCAGGAGGCTGCCACTGTAGTGTGACAAAGCTCCAGTGCCACAAATATCCAAGCTGTACTTTCACAATGTGCACACCCAAAACTTTACATTTAGCAGCTGGATCCTACAGTGATGCTTTTATTAATGACACTTCAGTGCACAAACACTGTCAGTGCAATTCTGAACGCTGCAAGGTTTGGGAGTTATTTACACAAGGTATTGCTGGTCAGAGTTCTGTAGCAGGTCACTACCACAAATTTTCTGGCAAGACAACCATCACTTTCTGAATTCAGTGGTTTTGAAAGCACCTTTAAGAAACACCAGACATCATCCAAACAGCTACCAGAAAACAAAACAAAACAAATATAGTAAAATACTGATATGAATAACATTTCCCTAGGCCTCTCCTGAGCAGGGCTGTACTTTACCAGACACATGCTAGCCAAGGAGTAGAATACAACAAAACTATACCAAGAGGAGGTGGTAAGGATCAGGGGTGATACTATAAAATTGATACACTTTGCTGTTTAAATCCACTGTGACTAAGGACCAACACTGAAATTCTATTTTAACTGCTTATAATCCAATTAACCTTCCAAATATTTTAACTGAATCAAGGTGCTGCTCATGTTTTAGTAACTGCAAGTTTTATTCTGAAAGAAACTTTCAAAGTTGACAGTCTTGAGGACTCAGAGGTGCTTGATTTCACAATTTCATAGGTACTTAGTCCACTGTAAGAATTTATTTCTATTTTATCAGGAGCATGCTGATCAGTTGTTGGAGAATTAATATTTTCAAAATTACTTAATTCCTGTCTCATCCCATTAAAAATAGAATAATTAAACTCTTCTTTTTGTAGACTGAAAGACACTGTTGGCAGGGCAACTTAACTGCACCCAGCTCTCATCTCTCTCCAGAAGTGAAAATGTGTTTCCCCCCAGTAGCTGTCAGAGAGTAAAAAAAAGCACTCTGACTGCAAGAGTTAAATCCACAGCACTTCATATGCTCGAAGTCAACCATGTCAACATCTGGAGTTGGTTGACTTTTCCCCCTAAGGATTTGCAGCACGGCGCTGGATTTTTTCCATGAATTCCCTACATTCTCAATCTCTCAGATGGATGCGACACACACCCAGCGCCCACCTCGCAAACTCCTCTGGCCACTGCAAGGCTCCAGAGGACTTTGTGCTGTTTCCATTTATTCAGTGTTTAGGGCCAAATCGTGCTTTTGGTCACATACACAACTCTCTCACTAGGTTCGCATGAGCACAAGCAAATGCTGCAGCCATGAGGTGCATTTTACAATTTGCTACAAATACAGCTTGTGAAAAAATACAAAACAAAACAAAAAAAACCCAAAAAACCCACAAACAACAAACCACCAGCTACTGCTCTAAAACTCATATGACACAAACAGAAGGCAGTTAAAAAAATCTGAACCAAGCTCGTATTTGTCAAACGAAGTTCTCTTAAATTACATAATTGTTCTAATTATCATTAGAAGCATAAATGACAACATAAAGGACAAAAATGGATACAAGTGAGTAATTAAAAATCAAAACACAGTTTGAAATTACAATCTGTGAAAAACCAACTCTGAACAGATTTTTTAAGAATAAAGTAGCTGTTTGGAATTATTTGTGAAATTGAGCACTTCATCATTAAAAACAAAACAAAAAAACCCCACCTATCTGTGTTTTTAAGTTTTCACTGCAGAGCGTACAAATTGGACATTACACCATAAATTCTGGTTCTTTAATAATGAGTTTCAGAAGATTGGATTTAATAAATCAAACACGTTACTCACTTGGCAGTAACAAAATGACACGGAACTATAACTGTGGCTTATCCTTCTAAATATTTAATTTTTTAACTACAACTGTGACATTGCTACTTCTTAACAATGTATTTTTCACAAATTCTTCCTTCCTTTGCCTGCTATGCACCATATTTATTTCCATTTCAATGTACAAACAATTCTTCCATAGAAAGCACAGACTACATCCTCCCTTCTATTCATTCAATTTTCTCAGAACTGACTTGCCATGTTCATTGCAGGGAGTAAGTTCTTTGAGATTAATGAAATAATGAGGGAGGATTTAAAGATATTTTTACATGCTAAATCTCACCGTGCGTCCATGCAACTCATGAACTTTTAAACCACGTTGTTATTTCAAAGCTTTTGAAACAAGTACAATTTGGTCTCCAGCTCTCTCGTACTTGGGTGGCAACTAAAGAGTTAGGTTTAAAAATCTCGCGTATTTTGTGTTTGTTTTTAAAAACAGAAAAAAGGAACAAGCTGCAAAATAACTATTAATTTTCATGGCTTAGAGCTCCTTTAGAAAGCAAAAGCAGAATCCCCAGAAAATTATATCATAGAAAAAAACCTGAAAAAACAAATACGCAAAAAAAACCAAAAAACAAAAAAACCACAAAAACCCCATACAATCATTTCCGCTGTGATGCTGTAACATTCTACCATTCCTCAAAGATGTCTATTTTTAGAAGATTTTGATTTAGCTGTACTTGTCTGCTCCAACCCAGAGCTTCTCAAATTCCAATTCTGAACCCAGCTTCTCAAATTCCAGCAGGAAAAGTTATGTATTTCATTTATTCAAGATTAAGATACTTCTTTTTTCATTTCAGTGTTTCAAGAAACAGCCCAAAACATCAGAAAACAGTACAGTTCTTCTTTGAAAATTAACAGAATATTTTTAAAGACAGAAGGGTCAGTATCTATAGCTTGGATATAGCTACTATAGTTAAAAATTAGTAATTAAATACATTCACAATAATAAACGACTCTCAGACCAGCACAGCTGTTCTGTTTGGGAGGCAAACCAGCATGCTACAAATATTTATGAAATTTCATGGTTAGACATGCTGTCCACATCTCTCATTCAGTGACTTGGTTTTGCTTCTTAAAATAAAATCTATTCACCAAGTGTAAGATAGAAGCAACTCTAGCACTTGGGTAATTGAGGGGGAAAAAAATTCATGACTCCATTAGCAAAAAGGATGGGATAAGCAATACAGGCTAGTAAAAGCTAGGACATTTTTGAGAACCCCTAATGATTAATGAACAATGAAAAGCAGATTGAAAAATTTTATCAAAACGACCACATAAAGACTAATGTAAACATCAAAAACTCACCACACAAAGGAGACAAAGCTGCATCTGCACTAATTAGAGACATGACAGCTTAATACACTCCTTCATACCAATAAGCAGAGGTCCTCTGTCCCTTCCAAGAAATGCTAACACACACTACAAGCTAAATGCATTTCTTGCAAAATGTACGATAGAAGCAGCTGTGCTTCTATATCCAATGTTCTTCCACAGGAATTATTAAATAAGGAAAACCTCAAGCGATCAAAACTGCGCAAACCTATAATGACATGGCTTTTGAAAAACAGTTTAACCTTTAATTGCTAACAATAAAAGGAAATAAAAAAAATAGAGAACCCTTGAGGAAAAAGACTCAGCATGTGATAAGCTCATTAAACATCGAGTTTAATGAAAACCCTATTGTAAACAGCAGTAGGATATCTCCTCCACTACTCACTGATTCAAATCACGTACAGTCCTCCCCAGGGCCCGCTCCAAATGGAGCTGCATTTCTACAGGCTTTGTTGTCAATACGTATTGTCAAGTTGAAATATTTTGCATGAATAAACTCCCCTATTTGTTGAGTTCATTCACTTGCTCTGGCAAACATTATAAAAGAGACCAATTATTAATACCATGAAATAAAGATTTCCTAGATAGCTAAAGCCATACGTCATCAATCTGAGAGAAATTCCGATGCAAATTACCTATCTTTAGGGAAAAGGCAAAACAAAACAAACAAGAAACAAAACAAACAAACAAACAAAAAAAAACAAACAAAAAAACCACAAAAACACGGGGTTTATTTAAACTTCATAATAGCACTTTGTCTCCCATAGAAAGACACAGTTTTGTCCAAACCCAGCAGACCAATAACGTTTTTTTCTTTTAACTCTTTGCTCCACCAAAACTCACCTTTATAGCAAGCCCAAGTAGTTCACAGTATTAGCTCTCACCTTCAGTGGCTTGCGTGCTAATTTGTCCAGTAAGATGTGCAGAGATCAGAGCACACAGAATCGAGTTTTTGGTACTGCAGGCTGGGATCCTGCTGCCTCCCACACACACACACACACACACACACACACACAAACCCTCGCCACGGGGCTAATCCCCTCAGAATTCTGCTTCTTTAAGATAAAACAGCAATAGAGTAACAGCTTCATTTCTGTCAAGCAAATATTTTTACGACATATAAACAATGCCAATTTCCCTATTTCCTCCAATTCCACCAAGTTGTGCTCTTCAGGTATTTTACTGCCTTATTGCTCGACTGATGTAGAATAGCACCACCAGCGCCGTCACTACCTTTTCTTTCTATTCCCCAATTTCAGATACCAGGTCCTGCAGAAAACACCGGTTAGCACATCCACGTTCATAAAGCCTCGTATCGCAGGTACCACATCGATTGAGGCGATGCGACACTTCCTGAAGTCCCAGCAACCCTGGCTTGGAAGCGGTGCTCCCCGAGATCGAAACACTTCAGGCAGGCAGGCAGGCAGGCAGACCTTTTAACTCCCGCCGCCCTGCAGACACAAATGCGGGGTCGCTAACCCCGGGGGCTCTCCGGCACCCGGCAGTGCCACACCGCCTTACCCGCCATCGTCACCGTCCCCAGCATGGCTGAAGCCACACCGGCACCACGAACCCCCGCTCCTGCTCCGAGGTTCCTCCCAGGGCCGCGGGGCAGCCCCAGCCGACGGCAGCGAGAGGGAGGCGGCCGGGCGGCAGCGCTCTTCCAGCCCCGGCACCCGGCCGGCCGGACGGACGGAGAGACTGTCTGATGGAAGTCAGCCTGCCGGAGGGGCTGGGCTCTGCCCCGAGCCCCACGGCCGCTCCCCCCCCGTCCCGGACAGCCCCGGGCCCCGCCCGGGACCGCCCCTCTCCGCCCGGCACACGCGTGGTGCCGCACAGGGTCCGTCCGGGAGCTGTCGCCTCCAGCCTTCATCTATCTCCCTCTGCCCCGAAGGGAACAGGCGCCGGCTGCCGCTTTCGAACCAGCCGCTTCAGATCCCGCTGCTGTAATACCTCCCGACGCAGCTTCCCACAAAGCATCCACACCCAACCTCAATAGATGCTGCTTGAAAAGCCCACGGATTTTGTCCCTCGTAAATAAAACCATACAAAACACTTCTGGTTTTCCACACTGAAATATTTGCTTCTTTGCCTGTTACTGCGGGGTTGGTTTGGGGTTTTTTTTGTTTTGTTTTCATTTGTCTGGAGCGTTTTTTTATTGGAATTCTCTACAACCTAATTACTTATAAATTGCCTCAAATTCTGCTTTCAGGAGTTCTGTAAATGTTACTCCAGATACTTGTAGTATAATAATTTAATGCTCCTACTGATAGTAAAAAAAAGGGTGCAATATGATAAAATGAAAGGCTCTGTATCTAATAATGCTGTTCTTCTACAATAGCGACAGTATTTCTATTTTGATTACAACCGATTATGTTGAATATCTCCAAAGTTCTGATGATACTTTGAGCCTTCATCTCTCTGATTGTCAGAGCCAACTTCCCAGAATACCTGGTTGATTTAATTTTATACTGGCAACTTTAATGAGTCTAGGTCATCTCTCAAGTGATCTTCTGAATGCAAGATTCAAATAATGATGATGAGAACCAACCAACCCAAAACACCTTCAATCATAAACACTCCTTTACTGTAGGCAAACACTTGCATTGTTTCAGTGCTTGGTGCCACAATGCTTCACTTCTGAGTTTAGACTTGCAAGCAGGGTGAAATAAGCAATGAATGGAGAACATTAAGTGGAGCACTGAAATGGAACATTTTTCTATATGGAAAGATTTCTCTGCAAGAAGCAACTAAGAGATACCTCTTCTCCACCTCTGCTCATCTGCCTGAGGACAGATGAAGTAGACCAGACTCTCTAAGGTCCAGAGGAGTTAATACAAACATCTGAAGATAACTTTTACTTGAAGAACTCTTTCCTGTGCTCAGCTGGGCAAGTTTCAGTTGTCTCTACAGATTAAGTAATTTTCAGCTATCATTACCAGCAAATACATGCTGCACCTCACTTCAAGAGCAAACACAGAGACCCATTTTCCCTTTCACATAAATAATGCTAACAACGGTGACAAAATGACAAGATTTTGTCTTACAAGACAGGATTACAGTAGGAATATCACACAACCACAGGCGAGGATTTGCAAAACAAAGCCAAGGTTTTTCAGGCAGTCTACTCATATCCAAATTCCTAATGCTGAGGGTGTTCACATTATGCCATGCAAATGGTTACCTGCACTCAGAGGGAGCTTCTCACCTCTTCATTACATATCCTAGGAATGTGATTTCCATACAACTGAAACTACAACCCAGGATTATTGAAAAATAATTATAATCTTGGACTATTAACTTGAAACTCATGCCCTTTTAATGTCCTTTTCTTTTACTTGATCCAGAAGCTGAATACCAACATGAAATCTTCTGACACTGCTTCCAAACATCAGGTATTTTCTCTTCCTTTATGACTCTGTTCTGTGACTATCCTCCTCCCCATCCCTGTCCACTTAAGAGTAAAATTTTAGAGAAGTGGAGTTTAATGGAAGAAAATAAGTGGCATCTCATTTTTATCGTGTCAAAAGCCCTTATTGGTATGATTTAAAAATAAAAGTACAAAAGCTCAGGATAAAATATGGTAGCCTTCTATTGGGATAAAAGCATTATGGCAATTAATCTAAAGACATGATGAATAATTTCTTTTACCTAGAGTACACCAAGGGTTACACACATGCCTTAAGCTACTCTACAGGGTGACACTGAAGATAGTGCCTCACCCACCCTTCTCCCTTCCCCATCCCTTCCCTGCTCTCCACCACCAGCATTAGATGCCTGCTCTAACTGAGAACCAGCCCTCCCTCTTGCCATCCTGCCAAAGAAGTCAGCAGGCAGCAGGACTGATGAAGCAGATCTCTCAATGCACACCTGTGAACAGGAACAGAGGGAAGCAAGAAGAGGCTGATTAGAGCAGGAAAGGTGGGCTGCCAGATCACACAGGAGAAAGAACAGCACATTCCTGACTGTGCAGCAAGGCAAGGGAGATGCTCCCAAGACAGAACACACTGGGATGCCTAGGATGAGAAAGGTTTTGTGGTCCAAATGCAAATCTGATTAAAAGCTGTAGGAAAGAGAACTACAATCAAGGTAAAATCAACACATTAACAGCCCGTCCCTTCCTATGAGCTCAAAAACATTTATTATTATCACTAATGAATTAACATAAAAGGATTTCTGCCTTACGAAGGAAGGGACAGGCCTATGCAGCAGGAAGAAACACTGAGCAGAAACTGAGCTGTTCCTAACAGGTGGATGGTCAGGAGATGGGCAGCAGACAAGCAGAGGCACTCAGAGCTGAGAGTGACCCCTAAGGGGGAACAGGTGGGCATCTCCATCACTGACACCAACACCTTCAGTCCACAAGCCATTTGTCATCTGAACTCTCTCTTACAGAGAAAAGACCTCCCCCAAACAATGTCTTAGAAGCACCTAAGCAACAACAGATCACTTGAGTAATATCTGTTCAGTAGCAGACAGCTAGTTCAGCCCCATTTCTACTCCCCATCCCATTTAGCATGCAGGCCTTAATGATTTGTCCACTGAACACACATTTTTACTCACCATCTGTTCCAGCAGACTCTGTTTGCTCTCTGGGTGGCTCTTGGAGTGGTGAAGCCACCTCTGACTGCTGCCCACCCAGTTCCTTGGATGCTGTAACAGCTCCCAGCTGCAGTGGCTCCTGTGGTGAAGCATCATGCTTCACATTGTCTTCACTAACATCAGGTAAAGTTGCATTTAAAGCCTGAGTGGTCTAATATTCATTGAAGGATGGCAGCAGGGAAAGACAAAGAGAGAAGGGAAGAAAATAAAAAATGTTAGTATTAGGCTGGATTCCCCCACCCCCCCCAGAATATTGTTCTTTCATTCTCATTTTGAATATATACATGCAAGCAATTTTAACTTTATTAAATAAAAATACTTTTGTGAGGAAGAAAAAACAAAACATGAAATCTGAGACTATTTGTCTTTCTGCTCTCCCACATGAAATACATGGAAGAAGCAGGTCTTACAGACAATGGCCTATAACCTTGTGTAGAAATTGCTTTCTTCCATGAAGGAAAACTCCAGGATAAGGTGACTCTAGCTGATGGAAAGAAATTCTCCCTTCAAAGTGTCTGGCACAACTGCTCTGATAGATGAATGAATCCTCTCTACAATATAGCCTTTGGTATTGCTTCTCTACTGATATGCTTATGATCATCAACAATACAACTACAAAGATACTGAACTATTCAGGACAGAAAGAAGAATACATATGGATTTCCCATGAGGAAATGCAGTGAAACAGAATAAAACTAGAATTTTTTGACCTCTGCTATTAGGCAGAAACTATTCTTACAGGACGAAAGAGCTTTGCAATTCTTCGGGACTCTGCCCTTTAGCATTTGAAATATTTTTCCTAGATTTACTAATATATGCAAAAAGAATCTGTTTTTCAACTTCCACACTTGATACATTTTATTTTTTTTCCGAATTTGTATTGGCTTGCCCTGTAAGAAATATACTTTCACAAGCTTTTTTTTCTTTTTTTTTAGGTATGGAGTGTGTTGTGGTCATTATAAGATACTTAATTACCCTTTAATTTATTGATTACCCTTTATTTAATGAACTAGCTCTCCAACTGATTCTATTACCTTCCAACAGAAGCCATTTCAACTAATGAACCATTATTCCTGAAGTGAAGGTTTGAAGTTCCTCTGGTGGAACAGCAAACCTTAATTATGTATCACTGTCTTATGACTCGTCTGTACTCCCAAAATACTGCCATTGAATCCCTGCTAGTTAATCAAAGGCATCACAGATACATTACACTGAAAGATGGGATCTAACAAACGCACCTGAAGCACCAAACTGGGATCAGGAAGATGCCACATTGCTGATGATGCTCTTCCAAACTCCCCCTACATAAACCTTCTGAATGGGGAAACCTATTTATTTATTTTCATTAGTAATTAGCCTGCTGCAACAGAATTTCAAGTCAACAGACAAATCAACAGAGTGCCAGGAAAAGGGCTTTCCTCTTAATCACCAGACTCTTTTCAAACACTGGGTGAGATCTGGGAGAAGTGCTGTACCCCACTTCCACAGGCCATAAAGTGTGTGCATTCAGGTTCCAAATTTTCAGTTCAGAAGCCCTTAATTAAGCCAAATTGTTTCCACCCAGCGTTGTTGCACTCCTCAAAGCTGCCTTTCACAGCCACATAATCCACCTCACGAAAAAGGATCCCATCCTGCTCCACTGCCAATACCACAGATGGAATAATTTGGCTTCAGAGTTTTCACATGCTGAGACCAGATATTAAGTAGAAGAAATACGGAATGGCTCAACACTCAGATTACATTCCTGCTTCTCACATTATCCTCCCCATAAATCTAAAACACGGGAACTCAGGAGGGATAAAGACACCACACTACTGAACAAAGACACGGAAACCCTGGGAAGCTCCTCTGCAGCTGCACACAGGATTAGCTGAATAGCAGTAACCGATTAAAGACAGGCAAGAAAAATCAGACATAGAAAACAACAACCTAATTCTGAAAGGGCATTAAGATTCTTCAGTACAAATTTAGTAGAGGACAATTACTATTTTTTAAATGATAAGTTTTATTGATTCATTCTTGAAAGACAAATGCGAATCCTGCACACACAAGAACAACCTTGACTGGTTCTCAGGGAACTTGGCTATCTGAAGAAATCGCCATGGATGACTATTTCAAGATGACACTTTCAGAATTGGCACCAACAATTCTTTCAAGTCACAGGAAAGGCAACAGCACTGAGTATCTTGGCATTCTTCAAGTTATTCAAAGACTTCTTTGCCTTTCTCTCCAAAACCTCCCCCAGGGCAGCACACCATTTTAAAGCTAGCCCCATGTGTAGACACACATGTACAGACACAGTCAAACCATTTGCCTAACAAGCACCAGCAGACTCTGCAAAAAACAGAGTACAAAGGTACTCAGTACCTCAATGCAGTACAGCTTGTCTGCTCTGTAAATTGAGCACAGACTATTATGATAAAATATTAAGTTAACTTACTATTACCCCAGCTCTGAATTTTTTCTACCGTTGTGGCGCATTCAGGAAAACAGTGACTTTATGTAACCCTAAAGAATTGTGATTTCAGACCAATATTCAGAAGTCACTGGTCTAGCAGACAGACCTTTGGATCTGTTAAATCTGCAATACCTTCCTGTATGAAAAACATAATAAATATAAAACAATACTAAATATAAGACTATAAGCAGTTTTTACAACCTGCCAGTATAATTATAACCCCTGTTGACTCTGTACATAAATTCAGTTTTGGAACCAGGATCCATCAGTCACATCTGAGCAAAAAATGTAAATACATGGAAAACCTCAGTATTTTCAAATCTGAAAAGACCTGCAGTATAACCCTACCTTTTTACCCCAGCCTCTTGGGAAAAAGTTTGATGTGATTCTTGGCCTTGGGAAGGCAAACTTAAATTTTCAAATCAAGTGTTCTGCTTTAAATAATTAAATAATCAAAACTAATAAAACAATAGTATTTTTTCCAAATTAAAACATGGGCAAAGGAGAAGAAACCTTTGGTCAGTTTGTAAAGTGAAAGGAGACATAACAGCATCACTACTTTAAAGGAAAAAAAAGCTGTGTTCTAAAAAAATTGCTCAGGCTCTTTTTATGAGGGTCAGTGCAGTCTGTCCCACTGCATTAGTCCTCAAAAGAAACTAATTTCAGTTTTCCCTCACATTAACTGCTTCATTTCTCCGAAGGGATCTAAACTGCAGTTTAGTCCAATTACATCTAATTTGGTGAGCAGTGTTCTTAATTCCATTGAGAATAGTTGTAAAACTTAGACAAATACATCAGAGTTTAGAGAGAGATGGGTGAAAACAATATTTAAAAAGACAAAAATTAATGATATTAGGAATCTCTCTGTTCATCTTTTTGCATTTATCTACAAGTAATGAGACATTACATATGGCAGGTTTGCCAACATTTATCAGTTTTTTGTGGCACACATTCATTACACTCCTTTGATTAATAATTTATGTGTCATCTCAAACATGGGAGAAACCAAGGAGGACTGGTTATCCAGTTCACTGATCATTCAGCTTCTTCATTCCCAAAACAAAGCGCCATTAGCAAACCAACACTCCACTTTCTGTCACGCCATTACTATACATGCTGCATATATAATATTTTTAATATCTGCCTCACATTCACCACAAGGATGGAAGCAAAGGGCAGACACCCAGCTAATGAGACTGAAATGCACAGGGCTTGTTGCCCACTCTAACCAAGAGCACCTTCTGCTCCACCTTGCATCCAGCAGTGGGTCCAACTGTTAGACCCCATTAAACGCACGCGAAACTGAAAATGGATAAATCAACATGACAAATTGCATGAGATGTGGATGAACTGCAGGTCCTGATCTCACTGAACAGTAGTGGACACTTCCTTCAGGCATCGTTCCTGAGGGGTTCGAAGCACCCAGCCTCTTCCCCCACCAGCAATCACCATCATTCCCAACATTCCTTGTACCAGACCCAAATCATTCCAGGGATTCCTCACACCAGCCCCAAACGTACCAGAGTTAATTTTGCCTCATTCTGTTAATCCTGCTACACTGATTCTACATTAGATTACTAAAATAGCCAGATCCAGCTGTCTGAGCAACTGAGCAAACTAACATAATGGTCTCTAACATTTTTCCTTAAGTTTGGTTTTGAAACTCTGGGAAAAACTGTTGGTGTGCTCAGGGGATCTGCTCTTAGCACACGCTGCTTCATTAAAAAGAACTTCAAATACCAACACTTGGGAAAAGACAAAAATTGGATCATTCCAACTCTTTGTTCAAAGCAGTTTGTTTTGTTTTGCATTAGCTCAACATTAGAGGTCTGTGGGACACTGCAAGTTCCAGGTGAAGAAAACACAAGGCTTTTCCTCTGTAAGGCACATAACAGCACACTTAATTTCTTCACCTTATTTCTGTCTCCTGCAGACAAAGCCAAGAACTTTCTCCACACCTTTCATCTCCCCATCCACCCTCTTCTCTCCCAGTTCTCAGCCTGACTTCACTGTGACACCTCCTTATGGATGACTACCCTCGAAATCCAAATGGATAAAACACTCGAAACACCAAAATGTTTCTACACCCAATTCATCTCTGCGATCTCTTTTAGCAACCTGTGAAAGAAGCACTACCCCCAGTCTGTTATTCTGAAGACTGATCCAAACCCAGCTCCTTCCCATGTCTCATACCCCTCTTTCAAGCACCACCTTATGGAAGCATTTCACAGGTACAGCTCACCCAGGCTCTAAGGACCAGTCAGAACACGGGCTGAGCACAAAGCACGTTCTTCTCCTCCCAGCAACCACACCCAGGCCTGTATTTCCAACCTGGAGGACTTTCAAAGTCCCGATGCTCCTCTTCCCATCTCTTTAGCCTCTACCACATCAAACGCAAGCTAATTGCCTCGGCTTTGGAAGTGCCCGGCCACTCCCTCTACCACCTCCCTCTCATCTCCTGTAAGATTAGGGGGTTATTTCACGCTTTTGGTGCCGCTAGGACACCAATTTCCATTGTGCATTTTTTCAATTACACATTTTTATGCTTCCACCCCAGCCACTCCACAGGCATGGGTCAGCCCTCCAAACCTTACCACTGACTTGTACCAGTCTCTTCCTCCCCGGCTGGAAGAGAAGTATCTAGTGGGAATCAGACCCGCTGAACCAGGGGAACCCTGCAGCCTCAGACCAAGTGTCTCCAACTGGGGCTCCCAAAGACACAATCTAGGGACGTTCCTTGAATAAGCTTGGTTTCACCATTGCCAACGTAGTATTTTCAGCCTGACTCAGTTCCCTCACCAGAACGCAGTTGTTTAAACAGCAGATGTAAGCCTGCCCCAGCTGTTATTTGTCAGGCACTCGGAGAATAAGACACTCCGACGTCTCAGCTGGTAACCTCTTTAGAAGAGACAGTTCCAAATATTTACTGTCTAGCACACACTTGCTCCCATTACAACACAGGTAGCATAATCAAGTTACTACTCAGAAATGGGAACCATCCCGAAAACACTGTTTGAATGACTAACTACTCAAGTGGGGGCCCTTGCATGCCAGCAAACCCGGAATCCACCACACCACATTTTCAAGCCATCAATCCCCATTAAAATATTATCTCTGACAAATCTGGATTTTGGTGCAGGAATAGCTTATTAGCATGCTCATAGTTTCCCAAATTCTCTCTCTGGAAGTTTCCCTACTTTTTCAGGCAGCTGTTCCAACAGAGCTTGCCTCCTTCCACAGGGCCACAAAAAGAAACCTGTATTAAAGCTGGCACCTCGAACTTCTGGATAAAATAAAAGTGGCCCATGTGCGATTGTCACTGTTAGCTGCAGTGCTGGTAGGATGACATGGTGCAGCTATCCTGGCGCTGCCCACATCACTTGAAGTCACCTTACACCCTATGGGAGGGCACCATGCTGGAATTTTTTCCGTATCTCCAATGCTTAGCATCAAAATTGGAAGCTGGGTGATAGCCACATGGAGATGCCCAAACCAATCCAGTCACATGCTGCCACTAACAGAAGTGTTACCCAGCTTCTTGTCCAACTCTGGACACAAGATCCTGCCTGCTTCCCTGTACCTGCAGCTTCTGCTGAGTCCCAGGAGCCAACACATCTTGCTCCATAGGCAGAGAATGACATTGCCAAAGAACTGGAACAGTTTTCCAGGGGCTTAGCTCCTTGACGGAGCTTGCACAGTGCCAGATGCAATAAAGGAGAAGCTGCAGGTGCCCTGGGGAAGAGGCAGGAGCACATGATCCACTTCACTGGACATCTCGATGGCTTTTATCAGTTCAGGACACCAAAGGTTTGTCTGGTCTTCTTCAAGACCTAAAAGATCTTGTTGCTACTTCTGCAGCAGCACTATTGAAATCTGGTAAATCCTTCTCAGGCCCAGCTTCAGACCTCTATGCTGCTCAGGACAGTCTGCCTGTGAGGTTTCAATGAGTTTTCACCATCTCACTGCTACTAACAGGAATTTTTTTCAATTCCCCTCCTGCCCTGCTGGAAACACTCACCTTGTCCTGGCTCTTGGTCCCACCTCCACAATGTAGGAATCAAATGAACTCACAAGCAGATCAAGAGAATGGTCCAGCAAGAATAAATTTCAGTTCCCTGAAGGGTTAGTGAGTTCAACCTGCTTACGGAACGGCGAGGCTAGGACACAATAGAGCCAAGTGAGACTGCTCCACCTGAGGCAAAATATGGAAGAAAAGGAAGGGGGAAAGAGCATTGCTGCTCAAACAGCAAGGCGGTAACTCCACCACAAAAAAAAAATCAGACTTCTGTATAACCATACCCTGTGCCTTGGTTTCAACAGGACCTTAGGCGTCAATTCACAGACCTGATTCATTCAGTTCAGGCAGCTGAATGGATTAATACCACCAGGATCTCTCCCATTTCCCTGCAGAGGTGGCTATGCAAGATAAGGAGCAGCTCCTCCACTGCCAGAGTTTAAGCCTTGTCTGCTACAGTAAAGAAATCCACCCGTTTTGAGTCCTGGTGCTGTAGTAGGCTGGAAACTCTGGAGCTGCTTTATGAGGAACCAGGAAATTCTGAGAAGATGGGGTCAACAGATGACTTACTCACATGAGCCCACATTTAACCCACAGTGTTCACAAGCCAGAACCCAAAGGCCCCTAAATATCCTTTGCTCCATAGACCAAGGGCTTTCTTGGGCTGTAAAAGTGAGCAACACGGAAATCATACACCCTCCCTTTCAGTAACCAGGACACCCAAAAACTGGTATCTGGCCAAAGAATCACGCGTGAATAACAAAACTGCTTAATGACTATAAATTTGTCCCTTTCTAGAAGGTGAAGAGGTTTTCAGCTTGTAAAAAATGCAACTACGTCATGAAAGAAATTTAATTAAATGTTCCAAGGATTTCACATCACAAAAGAAAGCACAACTTCTCTGAGATTTTATAGCCTGCATAAGACTAGTTGCTTAGACAGTTTATTTGTAATTGCCTTGCCAAGGCTCACTCAAGTTGGATTCCACTGAGGTCAGTTTCCAAAGTTTTTCTTCTAAAAGGGTTGTAATAAGTATTTTAATTTGGAAAATGCAAGAAAGAAGACCACCCTACAAAAGATTCCCATTGTATCTTTCACAAACAAATTAGCTGACAGATTTCTCCAGGGGCATTGCAAGACCTGGTAATTTTCAAATTCAAAGAGCTGGAAGGAATAATGATGAAAAACTGTGCCACAAATCTGCATGAAGTCACTTTAGTAAGACAGACTAAACGAGATATAAAAAAAAAATTACTAAACTTCATTAAAACTTATTTTTCTTTTTATGCACTGTAAAGGAAGGCAAAACCAGCTGTTTTGGGAGAACAGCAGTAACACAACCTCTTACAGCAGCAAAATGGTAACAGAACCTCCCCAATTTTAAACAGTTCTACTTGAATAATCAGGCAAAAATCTACTAGAAAACATTTCCCCTAAAGCTTAAAAGACATAAATCACAACATTAATAATAATCTGCATTTGAGAACTGTATTAATGTGATTCTCTTTCTTTAGAGGGTCTTAGTTCCCATAACTGGATAAACATGGCTATGAATATTACGGCCCTTCTTCAAAGACACATTTAAATTTTAAACAACCGCCAATAGGCCAATAGCCAAATGCTTGCCCGTTATAAAGTCCCTCTTTTTGGAACATCAGCATCTGAATTCTAAAATTGCCCAACACAACTGCTAAATATTTTGTTAACCAACACCAATCCCCAACGCTTATTCAGTTAAAAAGAAAATAAAATAAATCTTAGTTAATTTAAAGTTCATTCTCAATGTGGTTTTCAAATCTGTCAAAACACGCACAAGGAGGTCTAGTGGCAGCCAGGAACTATGGGAAATTCAACTTGAAAGTTAAATCTGAACCACAAGGTCAAAGGAACAAAGTCATAACCAGTTCTCAAGCTCTAATACACCCACGCATCAGTCACAGAAACTTCGGAGTCTCCCTGCTCCTAGCACCCAAACTCTGAAGAGCCCAAAGAAGGGGATCTCGGTAGAACGAGTTATTATTTCTCCCCTCACAAACTCCCCAAAGCCACGCTATGTAAACACACAGATGCACATAACCTCCCTTTCAGTCCCAAAATCCCCCAAACGCGCCTATTCCAGAGGGATAAATGGGTTCATTCATAATCTATTTTTAAACACCAGACACGCTTTAAAAGAATTTCTTTCAATTCTTCAACGTCTTTAGTTTAAATCACACATACCTAGAGCTCCTTCGCTCCCCACGGCCTGGGAGTTCGGGAGTCCCTCCCCCTTGCCCCCTATGCGGTACGGCAGCGGGCCGCACCAAAGCCACGGCTCCAGCCCCCGCCGCCGACGCCGCCGCCCCTTCCCCGCGGCGGCGGGCCGGGGACGGCGGCTCAGGTGAGCCCGAGGCCGGGGGTGCGGCACGGGATGGGAAGGGGGGCACAGGGCGGCTGGCGCCCAGCCCAAGGTACTGCCGAGCCGCCCGCCCAGCCGCGCCCCGACGCGCCTCCCACCTGCTCCCTCGGGAGGGGAGAGGATGGAGCGGGGGGGCTGCGGAGAGCCGCGGCGATCCGGCCGCAGGACCGCAGTCGGGAGGCTCCTTGGCGCAGACCCCGCCGCGGGTGGGTGCGGCTCCTCTCGCCCCGGCCGCGCACAAAAGCGGCGGCGCCCCCGTAGCCGCCCGCGCCCCCCGCCCCTGCTGCCGCCGCCGCCGGCGGGAGTTTTATGACTGCGGCGCCGGCCGTGGCGCAGTCCCGGCCCCGCCGCGCCCCGGCTCCGCGCCCGGCCCGGGGGTGCCTGGCGCTGCGGCAGGTGGCCGCGGCCGCGGCGGGAAAGTTTCCCCGGCCCGGGGGCGCGGCGGGAGCCGCCGCCCCGCGCCCTCCCCTCGCGTCCCCGCCGCCCCTGCCTTACCTTGGCGGGCTCCACCGGTGGCTGCGGCTCCGCCGCGTCTTCTGCCGGCAGCGGCTCCGGGGGCGTGCTGGGGGGCTCGGCGGCGGCCCCGGCCCCGTCCTGCGGGGCCGGCTCGGCGGAGCTGCCGGCGCCCATGGCGCTGCCCCGCGGCCGTGCGGAGCCGCGGGCGGGGGCTGGCGGTGAGAGGCGGCGGCGGCACAGCCGGGAACGGAGGAGCCCGGCTCTCCGCAAACTCCCTTAGGGCGCGAGAGGGGGGAAATTTAAAAAAAAAAAAAAAAAAACGGGGAAAGGAAAAGAAAAAAAAAGCGCGAGCCAGAGCAGCGAGGAAAATCACCTCCTCCCCTGGTCCCCCCGCCCGCCTGCCTCTTGCTCCATCACATGAGCAGATCCCCGGACACGCCTTGCAGCATCAAACCGGGCTGATAAGGAGCGGCCAAGGGGGGCAGCGCCCTGCCCGCCGCCGCCTCTCCCCGCCCCTCCCGGGCACCGCCGGGGCGGGGGGACGCCCGGCCCTCCGCGGTGGCACCGCGGCGCTGACTCAGCGCTTCGGGCTCCTCGCCGCTCTCCCGGGGCCGGGACCAGCGGCCGCCCGCCGGTCCCCTCGGGGGCTCCGGCCCAAGGGCAGCGCCCCCCGCCCGGCCGCGCTGCCCCTCGCCCCCCGCGGGGCTCCTGCCGCCTCCTGTCCCGGGCGCTCCCCGGGCTCCGCGGCCGCCGGCCCTCAGCCTTGCTGGGCCTGCCTGCCCCAGGGAAGGACGCCCAGGCTTTAGCTGATGCAGAAATGTAAGGTCCCATGTCTTAGGCAACTTTATCGAAACAAAAGAATCAACCCGCCTTTTTGTTTTGTGGTTTGTTTGTCTGTTGTTTTGTATTGTCATGCAGGATGGGTTCTCGGTTATTAATTCGGGCCAGATTATGGCATAAGCAAGCAAAGCCAAGATCCAGGTAGTTTCTCTCCTAGAGAGAATGCACAGAGCATCTTTCCCATGCCGCAGAAGCAGGATCAGCGTATATGTAGGCACCCTCTTATCTGGTACTTTGAAAGGTATCAGCAGTGAAAGCGCACACAATAAGTTAGAAACTAACCACAGTGTGCCAAACGGGTAGCAAACAGATCCATTAACGTTAATGTTCTTCACCATAAGTATGAATTTTTATTTAAACATATGCATATATATCTGTCCTCTACAGAATGCATGGTTAAAATCAGGAATGGTCTGAAGAATTCATACTACATACACAATTTCCTTTAGAACATTTAAACCAGTCCTCACTCACCAAAGCAGTGTTTCATTCAGTGAAAACCCCTTCTGTTAAAATTCCATTATATAAATGACCTAATCTTTACATACTAAAAAAATCAACATGCATCAAGTCAATGACTGAAAAAGCCTTTTCATCATCTCCCCTTATCTAACACAAGAACCTACTGGAATTGTTTGTGTTCAGCAGAACAAAACTGGTGTTGTGGACCACAGAGTTGGGATCAACATCTCCCCCTTTCTGCTTAGACTTCCTCATTTTCGGAAGAGCAAGGAGATACAGGTATAAGCTTTAAGTAGTGCCTGAGTCCCTGTAGTAGAACTTACCCATAGCCACCCAGTACTTCTGGATCAGCCAGAACAGGGAACAAGGAGCCTGTTCTCAGCCTTTCTTGGCTTTGATGTACGTATCTCTGGCAGAGATAGAACCGGCATGACCTCCATTCCTCACCAAATCTGCCTTTCTCCCTGTCTTCAGCTGGTCCTTTGCAGGTGCAGCTGAGAAGGGAGGCCAGCCCAACTGCTGCAGGGCTATCTTGGGTTCCCCCTCAGCTGTGGACCCTGGGCATAGATACACAGGTTTCCTGGGCTTTGGAGAGGGGAGGACCAGCCGTGGGGCTCAGTGGCACACAGAGAGGTTGGGAACAGCATCAGGGGAGATCAGGGTTTCACCAGGGAGTTTCTCAAGAAGTGAAATGTGACATAATTCAAGGTCTGTGCTACATCATTTCTCTTTTCACTGCTCATTGACCACAAAACACTCTCTCTTCAAGCAGCTAGAGCACTGCCTTCCTTCTCCCATCTAATCTTGCTCTTTAGTCCTTTGGCTCGTGCTCGGCAGCACCAGCTCTGTGCCCAGCAGTCTCAGAACAAAGATGCTTCAAGCACTGCGACTCAGAGAGATACCCCTCAATACGCATTCACCAGCTATTTTCTGAAGACAAATTACTTTCTTTTGGCTGGAAGTGTTTGGCTACATCTGTTCAGTGAATTAAAATGTGCTGGGGATGGCTTTCTGGTGATAAGGTCGAGCAGCACAAGATGGCTTGTGTGTATACTTGTAACTTCTCCCCACTCTGAACCACCACATTTTTTCAAACCTGTGATGCAGACAACCATGAGCTGTATTCTATCCTGGTATAATCCCTCGTATGGGCACAGCTTCTGTCTCCTTTCCTCTTGCATTTATATATTTGAGCTTTTTTTCTTTCCTGGAGTACATCTAGCATAGGAACTTTTAAGAGAGATATCCGACATCTCCAATCTTGTCCAGAGTGTGGTCAGTTCCCAATTTGCCGTTCTTGATGGTCTGTACCCTGTCTGTACAGATGGAATCACAGTGAATGACAGGTCTGACTCTGGCATTTGCCAGACTGTTTCCCTGTCTTCTGCCTCTGTGATGGGGTGGTTTTTGCCCAGACCTTTACCCTGAACACTGCAAATGCCTCTTGCTGTTTCAAAGTGTTGTTCGGGCACAAGATCTGTTTCTCTTGACAGCCATTCCAGTGAAGTGCAGTCACATAAACTTCTACTGGTCCTCTTCCAGAGTCATCAAGTGTTGGCACTGAGGTGAGAATATTCAAACTATTGACAGAAGTATGCATGCACACTTCTTAGGATGAATCCAAGGAATCAAGAAAAATAATAATTAAAACTCTACCGGCATGTTATCTAGAACTATTTCCAGTGAAACATCTTTGAGGAAACTCATACTAAGAGGTGCAAGCACAGACCTTCCAAATGGGAGGACAATCTTTCAGCATTGCAACTGGCACATGACTGTTTTAAAACTCCCCTAAAACCTGAATGACTTTCATAATGATATTTATAATGCAGAGACTGTGGAAGGGCTTAATGTACTTACTTTTAAAATTGCTCATTTTCCTAAAGCATTTATGATGGATGTAACTCTTGCTAATGCTTTTGTACAGAAGAGATGAACCACATGTCTCAGTCTGTGAGCCTGTGTTGATGAAATATTTTCCTGCTGTCTTTTGCCCCATCCATGATTTTCCCCGTGCATGCCTTCCAGCCTTGACTCTCTTGGTCCCTGAAAGCAGCCACAAGCTTTGCTGCTGTTGGCTGCTCTGGCTGATCCTGAGGAGTGGCAGGGTGGATGGGAAGTTAGCAGCAAGGTGGGGATGGGAGGGCTAGTCCCCAGCATCCATGATGGGGAACAGGGCTGCCTGCCCAACCAGCATGCCAGGGGCTCCTCCATATCCCATCCAGGCTGGCTGTTCACAGTTTTGTGTGAAACAGTGGCTGGGAGCACTGGCAGCTGCTTTGGAGCCCTGTTTACATGAAGGATCTTGCTTCCTTTATCAGTGGCAGAGCTGCATTGGGATATTTTTGGCATAAAAGTTAAGTGGAAACATATCATGTAAGTGTTCTCAAAATGGAAAGCTCTCAAAAACATACCTTAGATCTGGATAGAGTGCTTTGACTTCACCTCAGCTCTATTTACTGCAACATTCAGCTTTCCCCCCCTGCCCCCTTGTCCAATTATGATAGGAAATTCTAGGATGTTAGAAATTAGAAATACACGGATATGCCTAAGGAGCTAATATGTACCAGCCAAACAAAATACTGATAAAGTACAAAAAGCATATAAAGTGTAAAAAGAAGAAAAATTTTAAAAATAGCTGTGTAAAAATAGTTGTCTTGCAAGCAGCATTGATAATGCCATAGTAAGAATTAATAAAAAAAGAATAAATTTTGCTGGTAGAAGACTGTTTCTTTGCTTCCCAGGAGCTCACATATCTCAGAAAATTCACAGTGACAGATGAGCAGAACCTTTACATCTAATAGGTTCACATCACAGAGGTGATCTGTATAGAAAAGACCTATTCATGGATAAAGATACACATGTGTGTCACACATAGCAAAACTAAATTCGCTCCTCACACTGTGCAATTTAAAAATTATGTTAGTATCAGAAATTTACTTCAGTCTTGAATTTGATGGTTATTTGTGTAGCAAATATATTTGTGTAGCAAGTGTGTAATTCAGTGAGTAGCTGCACATTACTGCAGCACCCAGAGACCCTTGTTGGGCATTCCAGGGCTGTTTCAGGAAAGAGATACCCGGCCTGTAGATTTCTCTAATACCAATCTGTCCTGCTACCTCTTTACTACTCTCTCTACTACCCAGCCTGTGCTTTCTCTGCAGTTTCCCTGTGGTTTCTCTCCTCACCAGTTCCTCACTTGTCCTGTTCTTCCCAGGAGGTGTTGGACAGATATGTTAAGCTTCAGGAGTCTAACTGTTGTCACCTACCCATGGACAGTTCTTCACAGGAGCATGGGACAGGGCAAGAGACCGCAGAGGTCCATCCCATTGGGAGTTTGGCTGAAGAGATTTACAGCATGTCCTGGGCACTGGCCAAATGGTCTTATCTCAAACCTGTAAGACCTCTGGTTACTGGACAGGCTCTGATCTGTCTGTATAAGTATATTGGTGTTTCCAGGAGGCAATGTTTGGGTGTTCAAGCTTGAACTTTTTTTCTTAGATGAGGAAAAAAAGCAAAATTTGGCTTTATAAAGAAGGAAGAAAAAAAGCATTCTATATGAGTTCTCTTTTCATAAGAAAAGAAGGAATAAGCTCAAAGGACTGTGTTTCATCATTCCCCTATAATGCCAAGTGGTCCACTTTCCAGCTAAGGAGGGGGAAAATGCAGTCAGTTTAGTTTCATGTTATCAGTATAATTGTCATGCAATATAATAGAATAAATAATGTTGTGTGCAGGTGCAAGGGGACACCAGCTTCCAGGCAAGCTTAGTCAAAGTGGCAAAGATGGAAGAATGTGACCTCCACTGCAGTGTTTTATCTGCTGCACAGATAAATGCATCTCACCCAAGAAGCCTTTCAGCCTCCTCAGGCTCTGAGGAAATTCCTCATCAAGAGAGGAATGCCCAGAGGAGAGAGATAAAGAGGCATAGAAGGTCCCCTAATGCCATTACCCCATTGTCCTAGCAGCAGGTGGGCTCTTTTGTGTTCAGGAAGAAACCCCTGTGGCTTGGGACCAAGCCCAGAGACTGTTTAGAAATGCCTTGGCACTACTGATGTTATCAAGAAGGGCAGGGTTCAGAGCCAGCAGGTACTAAAACACCACCCTGAAAATTAATTTGGAATCTGGAGTGGACTTAGAGAGTAATTTAGATTGGGGGGATCCTCCAGAGGTCATCTAGTCCAATCTCTTGCTCAAAACAGGGTGACCTTCAGGCTTAGAGGAGGTTGCTTAGGGCTTTGTTCAAGTGAGTTCTTGTTCCTCCTTCCCTACTGCCCAGCACCTGCCCCACATATGCACATCAGTAGGTAAAGGAAACACCTCTCTGTCACCAGCAGCAATATGCTTCCATTTTAAAACAAAAACAAAAACAAGAAAAAAAACAAAAAACAAACAAACAAAAAAAACCTGCTGCTGAGGGATCCCCATCCCTCACAAGCTTGGTTGTCACCCTGAGATACCCACCCTTTGCATGCAGTCTCTGTCAAGCTTCTGTATCCCCATCTGCTCTCCCAAAGACTTGGTGACACAAGCAGACTATATGTCCCCAAGGGGAGACACCCACGGCCACATTCATAAGGTACCCAGCTCTGCCCACCTGGATAGACACATCCCCCTCAGGAACCCTGTCCCATAAATGGGAACCACAATGTGAAGCTGTGCTGTCCACTCTCCAGACTACCTACCCCTCTGGCAGTTTCTCATCATGTTTTGTGGCTCCTGGCTGAGCCAGGAGACATTTGCAGTGTGAAACTGTGTAAGCTGTAAAGTCCTTCCTCCCTCCTTTTACCCCGAGCAGGCTCAATCCACCTGGGAGACCCTTATAGCTGCAGATAGGAAATGTTTAAAAATAAATACAGACCACTGAGACTGTGTCTTAGTACTGTCACATTCTTCCTCTGGCCTGAGCAAGCGCTGTCCTGCTCTACTAGTACCCACCCAGAATAATTTCTGTAGCCTGTTACCTCTTGACTTGTCTCTATGCAGCTTACCTCTAGATCTCTGTCAAGAATGATTTACTTATCTTTGACTTTCCCATCTAAACCCATCATATTTATAAGTTTTTTTTCAGTACTGGCAGTGGTCATGACTACCCACTTCCTTCATTTTCTTTTGAGATTTTCAAACAGGAGCATCTGTGCTATGCTCTATGCTGTTCCTGATGCCTGGAGGCAATGTCCTTTAGCATCTTCATTAAATCTTGCCTTTGACATGTCATCTACAGAAAGTGGGACAGCAGATAGGTAGTAGTGTGGCTGACCTATGACTACTGATTACTCAGCAGCATTATTTTCTTATTTTCCTGTATCCCTTCATGGACCCATCCCTATTTATTGCAGACACATCAGGTTTTACCTCTGAGAGTCAGCCCTTTTCCCTTAACCCCTCACCTGCATGGTGTCTGTCAGCCCAGGCTGGCAGGGGATGTCTAGGCACAGAAAGGTCCAGTGTACCTGTCAGCAGAGGGGTTTCACTGGTGAGCCCCCCATGTCCAGGGGGGCAGAACCATTGGGTGGTCCCCTGCTGGGCAATGCCTCCTCCCTTTCCTGGGCTGGTGCACATGGCTACTGAACTGAGGGAAGCCACAAGATATGTTATTTACACTGCTTTGTAATGGGACTGTAAATTTTCAGACACAAGGAAAGTGCTTTTGTTCTGGCCAATATAATGCCAAATATAAGGGGGGGGGGGGGTCTGGTGTGGCTCAAAAAGACTGTTTCTGAAAGAATACAAAAAAGTATTGTATTGTATACAAATATGCCTTGGTCATTCATAATTTGTAATTTTGGTTGTGAGCAACCCATAGAAATTCTGGTCTGATCACTTTACTGACAAAGTTCAAAGCAGCACCTAAATTTTTAACAGAAATTTTTAAATTTCTCCAACATGATCAAAAATAAGATCACTCCCAGAAAAATATCCAGAAGAAAGATAGCCAGAAAGATAACCATCATCATTCAGACTTCTAAATAATACCCAAGTTGGGACTTGAGCTCAAAGCATTTTTCACCCTTTATTGTCAAGGCGCATAGGGAAATCTTACAGATGCAGAAAGCATGCAAGAAGTAGAGCAAGCATAGGTAATTTCTATAGTCCTGGTTTTGTCTTAGTTTGTAGAAGAAGCCACTAGCACACCTGACAGGCAGAAATCTTCAGCAGCAGTGAGAGCAAGTGAGTGTCTTCAACCTCTGTGTGGGTCTGTGTCTAGGGGGAAAAAAAAGTGGAGAGCCTCTGGTGTGAAGATAGGAGTCTTTCAATAAGGCATCATGTACAGATGTAAAATGTAGATCAGTTTTTACACATAAAAAGGTAAAATGCTTTTCTCAGCGGGTCTTCACTTTTATGAATTTATAACAATAGTAGCACGGATTCAGCCCAGACAGTAAATGGTCTCTGCACCTCTGGTGTAACAGGAGGGACAATGACCTAGCTGGTGTCATTTCTAGGGCTGGTCAGGCTGCCACTGCACTTGAAGTGATCCTTGATAAGATTTCAAGTGAAAGGAGGGAAGGACAGAAAGAAAGAAGGCAAGGAAGCCTCCCCCACTTCAAATTCTTCAGGCTGACCTGTCAGCTTCTATGTTACTACATTTGGACTTGAATTTCTTGCCAAGGTCAGAGCAGATTAGAGGCTGCTTTCATATCTGACAGAAATACTACTCCCCGGTGAGCAAGGGGGTGTAGCTCCAGCATCTTTAAGTGGAAAGAAAAGTTCCATCTTCTCCAGTCATCAGCATAGAGTGCACAGGGGCCTCCAAATATTAACTCTGGTCATCACCAGCAGGTCGTCTTCTCTCCGTTATCCACATTCTCCCCTCTCTGCTTGGATCTGAGCTGCAGACTCAAAAAGCATGACTGAAAATACCAGAAAAACAGTGAGATTTGAAGGGATCATATGATCATGTGATCATCTCATGATCACCAGTATTTTATTTTTATGCTCTTTGTGGGAAATACATACTACTTTTTTCTAAATCACCCTTATAACACAACAGCAGAATTATGTGCAGACGGTCAAGAGTTTGATTTCAGGAGTGACCTCAGGACTTATTTTTCCTCTTGCCTGAAGCTCAATTCACATTTTTAGGGAACTCGCTCAGTGGGAGACATGTTTTTCCTAAGTGTTCAACAGCTGCATGGAAGCTAAGCAGCAGGAAAAACACAGGGGCAGGCAAAGGATAAAAATAATAATACTGTATTACCCTCTTGTCTTTTAAAACTTCAGTTCCCTCTAATAAAGAGTAAGAAAATCTGGAAGTCCTGATGTGATGAGAGCAAGGCACACTGGATGAGCAGCTTGCCAGAGGTCATAAAGGAGCCTGAACAAAGAACAACGTGCATCGTTGAGCCATGTTTACAAAAATGTCTAGCTCCAACAGAATTAGTAATTGGATGCCAGAATGCTGAAGTTTTGTGGGTTTTTTTTGTTTGTTTTTTGTTTTTCAGTAGAGACCTAAAGAACACAGGGCTGAGAAAAGACAATGTGAAAACAAAAGGGAGACAATTTTATAAAGTCTTTAGAGCAGACTGGCAAAGTAAGAGGGTTTGCTGAAGAAAATGTCTGGAGAAGATTTCAGTATCAGAAAAGGAAGGAGGCTGTATTAGTTAGCAGGTGACCACAAATTTCTGAAGATCAGTGTTGACTGGAGTTTTCCATTTGGCCACTTGGCTTCCCGTATGTCATTTTACATGTCACAAACTGAGCTTGCACCCCTTTTTTTCTCTGCCTCAATGATAGTTTACAGCAGTGAGAGGAGCTGCTCAGAGTAATTCAGGAGAAAGATTTTCCTGGTTTACTTTTCCTGTGTGAGATGCCTCGCTTGGCTGGAAATCAATCTTTGTGGGTCTCGCAAACAGGAAGGAAGGGGAAATTAAGAAAGATAAGATAAAGAGAAAGCAAGGAGGAAAGAGAAACAAAGAAGTCAGGAGTGGCAGAAATCAAAAGAGACACAGGTATGATGGCTGTGGACTCCAAACACAGTAAAGACCAGATAGGAAGAAGCATTGAAAATCAGTGAGACCCAGAGAGGGCAAGGAGCATGAAGAAATGAGGGCAAAGGAAACAATTTTTTCAAAAATACAGTGTTTGGTTGAAAACGGAATGCAAAATAGTCCCAAGAGTTCTAACCTAAGCTGATATCATATCAATAAACGTTTTTTGGACAAAACCAGGAGTTGTTATTGCCTCATCAGTGTGCCTGTAGCCCTTTGCTGGGTCAGTGGGCTGACCCCTCTCTCTGCGCCTGCCCATCTGTGGTGGTGGGGAGGGATGGAGATAATGCTGAGGGAAATGAGTCCCTCTTTATCTGGCCTGGCTCTGACTGCAAGACTAAACAAGCTGAAAATACTCCTTAAAGGTGATAGGTCTACACAAAACACAATTAACAATTTCAAGATGCCCTTCCAAGAACCAGCAAGACAATTTGGAGCATGTAGGGTTGGTTTATCCTAAAAGGAGTCAGTCTCTCAAAACACATAGAACTCAAAAGCAGGCATGTTTGTCAGGCCATGGGGAGGAGCATTGCCTGTGCTCCTCTGGCCCCATGGAGGAGTGGGTGCTGGCAAAATCCAAGACTGGGAAGCAGAAGGGGGCTTTGTCCTTCAGTAGGTCATAAGTAACTTTCATCTGATGCTGCAGAGGCAATGACTTGGGGACCAGAGATGTCTCAGAGAAATATTTCTTCTTCATAGAAGTGCTGCATGTTCCAGGTGTGGCAGCAGCCCTCTGAAGAAAGCCAAACCAGACACCAGCATGGGTGCTAGCCTGTAGCTTGTTTCTTATTGACTTAGAAGTTGTAAAATTATTGCTGCAATTGTCGGTACTGGTTTAAGTCTCATCCTGTGATGGTAGCATTAAAAAAAATCTTGCCAGCAAAATATGAACCCTCTTGCAAAACTTAAAAGCAGTTCCTTTGTATGATTCTCCTCCTTGTTTTCAGACCTGTCCTCAGATTTGAGTGCCATCATGCAGAAGTTCAGTAAATCTCTTTGGACATTCTATCCAACAACCTGTAAACTGCTACTTTAAGAGTATGAGCAGTTAACATGGACACTACATGATAACAAAACCCCAGTGGACTTTACCAGAGTTTACTCTCAAAAGCAATCTGTCCTGAACTGAATTCCTTCCCAGAAAAGCGAAGTGTGGGACTGAAGTGTTCCCAGAGGACTCTGAGCTGCATTAGAGACATGGTCTGTGCCAGGCAGATGTTTCTTAGCACGAGCTCTTCACAAATTGGGTGCACACATGACATGGAATCCCATCAATGGGACAGTGGGTTGGGTCTCCTTAAGTCCATTCCCTGTGTGGGCAGAGCTGTCTCTGTCACCTAGGAAGGTCCCATCTCCACCAGCGCCAGCACAAGTCAAGCTGTCCTTCTAGCTGAAGGCTTGGAATTTAGTGCCTCCTTTATTCATTAGCAGTCTCTTCTCAGTGCTAAAGTTATCCAATCTATATTAAAATAAGTTATTATTAAAACTCATATTTACTTTTCTCAGGTCTGAAGCGCTGGGCACACCAGAAAATCAGAGATAAGTTGTGCTTCACCTGTGTTTTTTATTTTTGTGCATTTTTTCAATACCAAGCTGGGCTCCCACACTGTGCTACAGGGCCTGAGCCCTGCATTTAAATGATACCTGTGAGCCTCAGTGTGGCTGCGTGCCACCCATGGAGCTATAGACAGGGATCAACTAGTGTGAAGGAAATTGCAGGTTAAAGCCAACCCCTCTGTCAGATTGTGACTGTGAGGTCGGGAGTGATGAGAGTAGGAGCACTGCCTGCTTAGATCAGGCTAAAGTCTCTTCAGGTCCACAGTGTGACATTGATGCTATTCAATACCAGATTACTACAGGGGAAAAGATCTCTTGAAGAATGTTTATGAAATCACTTTCTGTTTCATAGGGTGTGGTTTTGCTAAGTTCTGTTATGTAGTGGCTGACAGAATCATTAGGTTGCATTTAGTTTTTATCTCTGTTACTGTGTATTTTAAATCTGATTTCCAGAAACAATAAATGTATTGGGAAACTACCCCAGATTGTGTCTTTATGGTGTCTGGAAGGTTTTAACCACCCTCCATCTAACACTATGGGGTTTTTTTACATTTTAATCCCTATTTCAGTGACCGCTATGTCTGATTAAACTACTTTGAACATTACTTTAATTTCAAGTCCATTGTTCATTACCCCAAAGCACTATCTGCCATACCCCAAAAGTAATGTGAAACAGGGGTATAAGCAATATTTTTTTCTGTCTGAACATCCACACTGCAGTATCAAACAGATATTTGGATTACTCTTCTGTCCCAAGGGGTTTTCCCCATGATTGTCTGATCCCTTTCAATCAAACTGGGTGTGTGCATCAGTCCCAAAGGCAATGTAAAGCTGACCAGAGCCATATTTCTGCAGATTCCCCAAAAGGCACAGGCAAGAATTCTTTTCCCCTCTGAGGACCAGAAATGCTGCAGGAATTAATTGACTTTATATGGGTACTGCAGGCTTTCCATCCATCAGCAATAGGAATAGTTTTTCCAGAGATGGATTGTGGTGCAGAGGCAGAAATTCCCTGCAAGGAGGATAGTGCTGGCAAAATGATTCCCTTCTCTCATGTTTTCATTCTTCATGACAAAAGTACATACAGCATCAGTGGCACTTTCAGCATCTAAAGTACTCTCATATAAATGTGTTAATTCTCTTGCATTATCTATGTGAGGCTTGGAAGCATAAATTTTTAGTTCTGGTAATTTTTCTGTGGGGGAAGTAGTGCCCGTAGCTTTTGTAAGAACTGTTCTTTGACTGTGAAAGAGGAGCTTGGTTATTTGATAACTTTGTAGATACAGGGTAATACTGCATGAAAGAGCAAATGCAAACCACCAACTCAGAGATGCATACAATGGTTAACTGCATGTAGTGTTGGTTATGAGAAGTTAACAATGGTGCCCTGTTGAACCATGGCCCTGCTTCAACCATGGAATCATAGGAGTAGAAAAGCTCATATACAATCACCAACTTTGCCTCTCTGGCCCAAGGGAGGATCAGCTGTGACTGAGCTATTCTTGACTGCTGCTCATCTGTCTGGTTCTCAAAGACCTCCAGAGATTAAAACATTTTAGTTTCCTAAAATAATCTCTCCACACTCCTCAGTGGAGCCTCAAACTTGGACAGCACCCCATCCACTTTTGTGTGAGGGCAGGGATCTGCCCCAGACTCTGTGGAGAGTTTTAGAGAAAGGGTGTAAAAAGGTTTTCTGCTCTTGGGCTGTGCTACAAGACAGCACCACCACTCTTGTTCATAGCTTTTACTCTCCTCCATCCCCTGATCTCTTCTGCCAGACCTTCACAAGATGATGTATTGCTCCCCCACAGCTTCCTGTCATGGCTGTGATGTGAACTGATCCCTGAGACCACCTGCAGAAGGAAAACACCTGCAGTTCCTCTGGCCAGTGGCAAGTAGGAGTCATGGACAGGAGCAGGGGAAGGAAATAGTGTCCAGAGAAGGATGGTTGGAGCAGGTTCACTGCGTTTGCTGCCAGGGCAAATGGTCATGGAAGGGACTCCAACATTTCTCACTAGGTAACCAGGAGCAACTGGTCTTAATTGGAATGGTCCAGAGATACTGTTACTCTTCATCCAGTCTTCCAAAAAGCCCCTACACTTGTACTTCCTGGACTCCTTCCCCATGCACCTGTACAGGGATCAGTCTGAGCCTCAGCCTCGATAAAACCACTTCAGATCCCTTTTACAAAGGATGCTAGTCTGTGTCACGAAGCTACCCATTATTAAAAATACCTTAAATTAACTTTGATCATAGCAACTCGAAATCATTGAGGTATTTCTGAGTACCCAAATTTGCTGTTTTTTCTCTTTCTATTGAACTTCGCATAACCTTACAAAAAACAGAGCTAACTTAGACAGTTTTAGGAAAGTGAGAAAAAATACTGCCCTCACACCCTGCCTGTGGCGCTTTCTGGTGATGTTTTGTTCTCTAGGAGGATTTCACAGCAGAGATCTGATCCTCATCATTGGTGTTTACAGGGGAAGAGCTGCCAGATCCATAAATACAGAGACTAACGAGCACAACTGTGCTCAAAATGTTTCATTGTGAATCACACATAATTTTCTTATCCAAACTGAGGGAACATTGTGTTGCAGATGCAGTACACAAGGTCACCTCAAATTGTGAAGTAAAACTTATTTTCTCTTTGCTGGTTTTACTTTCAGTGCCAACGTGTTCCAGATCTGAACATTGTTCTACAATGTCTCTCTTGCGAGTTTTCCAGGTGTCCTGGATGGGACACATTTGGTTATCCCTGACCAGAAACAAATGGGTTTAGTCAGAGATTATCAAAACAATATTTATTTTTTTTAATACCACAAAATTTTCTGCTTGAAAGGAAATATTCCAAGATGCTTTACATGCATTAGGCATGCCCCTGCTCTTCTGAGTAACAACTGCAGCATAGCTGGAGGAGTTGCACAGGTGAGAGAAGCTAATGGATGGGTTAACATAAATGTTTCTTTTCCTATCCCTTCAGCCATTGGGTTGTATGAGGTGCAAATCAAGGTGGATTCAGCAAATGCTTTCACGGTTTGCGCCATTTTTCTAGGAATGTATGTCATGGTTATGTATATCCATGGCTCTGTGGTTGAGCATATGAAGCAGATGAATAATTTAGTTGTTGGCTATTGAAACCTGATGCAAGATGTGAGTAAAATGGTGAAAAACCAAATAGCTGAGTACCCTTTTTTTTCACAGGACATCCTCAGATACAGTTTGATGTCGCAGTGCAATGTTCTGTGGTATCTATCCAGGGAGGAAATACTTTGGAGCATTTCATTAGATAAAAATATGCAGCCAAGAAGAATTCCAGCAAATGCTAATGCTCTGCTACAGATATGTAATATGAATAAAAGGCATTGTTCAGGAGGATCTCTGCAAAAGCAATTTTAATCCTCTTAAATTTTCAGGCTCTTGATACCTATTCTTCTTGGGCATTATAAACATTTTTTTTTTAAGTCTTTCCAGTGTTGTGGGGTAGGATCTCTAGAGACAGTAGAGACATGAGATAAGGTGGGGTTACTACAGATGCTGTTTGTCTTCAGTGCAAGAATTTGATTAGTGCCTCTAGGAGGTC
The DNA here is from genome assembly GCF_963662255.1 of Cinclus cinclus. NCBI lineage: Eukaryota > Metazoa > Chordata > Aves > Passeriformes > Cinclidae > Cinclus > Cinclus cinclus. Next base: position 57,076,909 of record NC_085048.1, on the reverse strand, counting down.
TGATTTTATAATGCTGTCCATTTTTCAGAGAAAAAACCTTTCACAAGCTCTGACCCAGTTGTTACAGAAACCAAAGCGGAAAATTAAACTCCGAATGCACAGAATAAATATGGTTCTGTGTAATTTTTCTTGAGTGACCATTAGTTTCTGGATATTTTCTTACTAATTTTTCTGTCTTGTATAAACAAACATGATGAGTGCCACATAAAATTTAATGGCAGTATGATTTTTAAAAAATAAAAGGGTTTTTTGTGTTTAGTTTTTGTTTGTTTGTTTTGTTTGTTTGTTTGTTTTTTAAATTTAGTTCTATTTGTTTACGTTTCAACAAGCTTTGTTGTTCTTGCACGTGCTCACACTGAAATACTCTGTTGGGGCAAGAGAGCCAGAATTGGCTGGGACTGCAAAAAGTTCAGCTACAAATAAAAATTAACCTGATGTCTGTTTACAGAATCTAGGCAAAATATAAAAAGTAAATGCAGAGTATTATGAAATAGCAATTAAATTGTCAGAGTAATTAACTTTTAATAGTCCAGTAATATAAAGATTTTTAACAGAGTCTTTAATCTGGCACCTTCTCTATGCAGGAATGTACTGCTGCAATCCAGAAACACAGAAAAGCATTACATGTGTCAATAGTTTAACCAAATCAGGGAAGATATTTGAAGGTATCTGAAATATTAATTACATGAGATCAATCTGGCATTCCAGGCAAAGCATGATGATCTTGTGAAACTGGAAATGGTAGGTCTTACATATTGGTCTGAGAGAGCTACCTTTTGCACAAACTTGAATATAATCACCTGTAGTTCACAAAAAAGTAGAAAAAAATCTTCTGAAAAGGTGAGCAGAGGGACAACTATGGGGGCAGAAGGAGGCATGAGTGTTTCTACAGCTAGTTTCAGGCAACACTTTGAGATGTATGATGAGGATTATTGTATGATTTTGCAGCTATCCTTCAGCCCTGTCTTTCCATAAGTATCGGTCTGTAGGTCAGTTTACTTTTATTAGGTTGCCCAGATAAATATTAACTCTTATACTATTATTCCACACATATTGTTATATTCTTGTATGCTGTGTAGTGGCTTTTATGTTATAGCCATGATAGTTTTAAGAGTTTAAGCAAACTGTGGGTTGAAGGGCGTAAGTAAAATTTCATTAGACTAAGCAGGTCTTTCATCATATAAGCTCCTCTTCAGAGCTACATGATTTTTTAAATTAAAATGCCATTTGCAGTTAAATGTTTCTTTTCAGCTCTAGTAATTGTTATATGACCCATGTTGACAAGATAAAATATTTGCTTCTACTTCTTACATGTTTATGGCTATAATATTTTCATGCCTGTCTTACATCTTGCAGTGATTCAATTGTCAGTTTGACCTAAAACTACTTAATTAAGCCAGCACAAAATTGTTGCAATCCCTCCTTTGAAATGGATTTACTTGATTTGGACAGATTCAGGTAGATGTTGGTTTAAGCTGAAGTGAAATAAGTCACTCTCATCTGATTTCACACAGGCTTCCTAACAATACAACTGATGTGGTCAGCGAGTTTTGGAGTTTGATCTCCCTTTTGCTACGATACCTGTTTTCCTACAAGCTTTCTTGCAGGTGTAAGCATGCCCACTGTGATGTGCTCGTGATGGTGGCTGTGCTAACCCAGCACTCCCCTACACCTGCAGACTCTGTCCCTGGCACTGACCTGCTCTGACGGTGCAGATCCAGTGGCCACATCGGGATTTTCTGACACAAGAGAAGGTGAAGGGAGGTGCCCCTGCCCTCAGCCCTCTTACCACGTGCTTTGCCCCTGAACCTGAGACTGATAAAGGAGCAGCCTCATCCCTGGCATTCACTTTCAGTGGTATCTGGTCCTGAGAAAGCTGCATCTACCCTGCAGACATGGGGGATGATGGCTGTGGCAGCCAAGGGCTGTGGGGAGCTGTGAACCCACATCAACATCCCTGTGTCAGCAGAAGTATCTCGTGCAGACCAGCCACGCTGCCTGATCATCACATTTACTGGGGTGGTTTCTTCATCTTGGGGAAGGGCTGGTTCTTTTACCCACAGTGTCATGCATGATTTAAGAAAATGTTCAAAGCTAAAGCACCTTTGGTAGTGAAACTGCCAAGGATTTAAAACATTCCTGTGCTGGAAAAGCACTCCAATTGGAAATGTATCAGTATATGGAGGAGTCCTGTGCATGTGCTCACACAAGTTACCACTGATCTACTTAAATTGATTTAGCATGTGATTTTAGCTCACTCATAGCTGTGTCACGGCTGAGACATCAGAACCATAATCACTCTGCCCTTAAGAGCATCACTGGCAGCGTGAACTCTTAGTGAGGAGGAGTCTGGTCTCTCCAGGCTGGATGCAGTTCATTCCCAAAGCGAGACATACACGTTTGTTAGCTTAGGCTGTGATGTGCTGGTGCTCTGGCTCTTTGCACGCAGCTTTTGCAGCCATCAGTGCTCCCTACAGCAATGCCCAGGACGAAGGTGGCCCAGCTCAGAGGAGCAGGGTCCCTCCCAGCAGCTGCGAGTACTGCCTACCACATTAAAGAAATGAAATCTCACTCTTTATCATGCAAATGAGCAAGGGTAATTCCCTACCACGGGAAAAACGTGAAATTCCCGTGTGACATCCCTTTCCCTCCTCCCTTCTCTCTGCAACCAAGTGGTGGAAAGGGTCAGCCCATTTGGTACAGCATCTAAGAGGAGGGGGGAAGGCAAGCACACCCTTGTTCTCCCACGGGAGCTTTCCCTAGGGCCTGCCCTGTTCCTGGCAACATCCCAAAGACCCAGGCGCTGCAGACCAGAGTGCTTGCCTTTGATCTCTCCATCTTGACCTCAGAGCAACCCTGCTGCTACACCAGCTAACACTCCCCACTGGAAATGAGAAAAAGAAGGAGAAGAAATATTTATAAAATATTTATAAAATATTTCTTCAGCTGAATTTTTGTTCATCTAGAGTTGGGGCCATGTGGCGTGTTGTGTCTGCCTCCTGGTCTCTTTGGTCTCCTTTTGGCAGCAGAGCAGGTTCCTGGGCCACAGCACAGCGAGAGAAGAGAGTGTCAGGAGAATGCTGCAGAATCAGAAATCTGCCTTGTAGATGACACAGGAATTCCCCAAAATGGGAAATGAAAGTCCTACCTAATGACACAATACTATTTTCACAATTGAAAGAGCAGTGGCATTTTTTTTAAACATAAATCTGCAGTTCAGTTACAAAGAGTTTCAGAGTGTCTGATTTCAGAAGGTGACACTTTCACAATGGAGCCACAAGGATCACAGCTGTATGAGAATATGGCCCCAGGGAGTGCCATCATTTTCATTATTCATGTTGCCTGGCCTATTTTCTCCCCTCTTCTGGAAAGAGCACGGGAGTGTATATGCACGTGTGTGTGTGTGTGTGTGTGTGTGTGTGTGTGTGTGTGTGCATGCATGTGAGAAAGATGATGTAGGTAAGTTAATGTTTTTCAAATAAAGTAGTTGGAAAATGTTGCTGATAATTTACTATGTATTTGGCTTGTCCCACCACAGAGTGCAGTATCCTCAAGCAGAGTTGTGGCTGCATGACTTCATGCTACAGAGGCATGAATTTCTGGCAGCTCCATGTCATCCATATCTGGATGCCTTAGCTGCCATGGAGCTTTTGCTGATGGGAAGATTACAGATTCCTCTGCTCACGGGATGGGAGGGCCACATCCACAGGTATCATGGTCACTGGGGACTTCCAGTGACAAAGCCCTGAATCCAGACACTGGCAGGAGCACCCTCTGGGGCTTAGTGGGCTTGTCTCTGCAGAATCAAGGTCTGCTAGCAGAGGGAGGGTCCACACAGGTACTGTGAGGATGTGCCTCCCTTTTTCCTGGGGGCATGTTGGGCCCTTGGTAGGGCAACAGTGAAGGGATTGGCCTCTCAGCAGTGCTATGTGTGAGTGATAAAACCTGTTAGCAGGTAAGTTATTGCATCCTGAGGAGACAGTGCTATTAAATCTATTTAGCATCTTGTTCACAGCTTTGAAAGATTTCACAGATATAAGCTGTGATGAAACGTTTCTACCTGTTATGCTCTGGCAGCTAAGGTGTTGTCCTGATTCAAAGATTTATATTTTTTTTTTTTCATTCTGCATTCATCATGGGGACTAAATTAGCAGAGATAAACGGGTGGCAAACGCTCCTCTCCTCCCCCCACCACGCCACAGCTGTGGCTGTGGTTCTGCTGGGTGCCAGCATCCCTACTGACAGCTCCAATTTCTTGCTCTTGACTAAACCATCCACACATGAAATGGTGGCACTTAATGGTTCTCTGCACAACCTGCTTGGCTTTGACATGAAACTGCTTTTTAATGCATGTAGTGGAGATGTCTAACATTTCTATATGAAAGCGTTACATTTTTATAGCATTTCAAAGTGACACATACTTTATATATATAAAACTTTTTATATATAAAAAAAATAAAATCCACAAAGCTGTAGTTCTGAGAGGAAAACAAATGCAAACCATTATCGTGCTTGTCAGTGGCAGCTTTTTAATCTGCAGGGGCAGTAGGCACACGCAGGTTCTGGTGGGGTCAGTGGTCGCAATGCCTCTGGGGTGCACCCATCCCTAGGCCGGTCCAGGGGTCACCCTGTGCTATCAGCGCTGGCAGCTGGGCAACTCTGTGTGTGTGTGTGAATGTGTGTGTGAGAGAGAGACTCAGAGAGACTCAGAGCAGTAACTCAATCTGATGTGAGGAGTCACCTTTCTGTTTCTGAATCACACCTAAACCTTTTGGAGAAAGGAATCATTATGCTACTTGCAAGTGTTGGGGCCACTTAGCATGATGGTGAAACACTAAGCTGGAGAGATAAGAGGTAAAGATAGCATTTACTCATCATTCAGCCCATCTGGGTTTGGTTTATGGTACACATTCCCCAGCATCTCTACGAGAGACCAGAGGATTTCCTTGCTTCCCTCAGCCTGTATCTCGGCCACCCACCGCTGCAGACACAGTATGCTGTGTAAAAACTTTCTTTAAACTCTGTGTCCAGGGGAGTCACTTCCAAATACTGCTGCATAAGGATTAATATAAGGATTGAACACCATCCTGCCTTCTTCCCTGCTGTTGCTGTGCCTTTTCTGCATTCATCCACATGCACACAAATGCTTGTAGAGCAGGGACTAAAATCTAAAGTAGGGAGGATGCATCCCCCAGTGCCCTCCCCTGGTGGCAGGTTTGCCAAGGCTGGCCAGCTCCGGGCATCCCTCTGCCTGCTTCTCTCCAAAGGTGGTGCAGCAGAGGCCTCTTGCTGCAGCTTCATCAGGTGGCTCATTTGGTTTTAGAGCAGCTGGTGCTGGGCCAAACACCGTCAGTGTCGTGGTGCAGGGCCCTGAGCTGCTGCCTGTCGATGCTGCCAGCTCAAACTTCTTCAAAAGTTTTCTCCAAGGGGTGGTTTTTTTGCTGGATCGTGCATTGCCTCCAGGAGCTGATGGAGAGCCAAATCCAGCATAAATACAGTGTACTCTGACTAATGCAACAGAAATACGATGCCAATAAAGTCTGTACATCCAGGTGAGCCCACGGAGCAGGGAGGTAATGACTGAACCACGGCAGACCCGTGCTCTGACCCAGAGATGTCGATGGTCCGGGACCCCACTGAAAACTGGGGGTTGATACCTTCCTTTACTCAGCTATTGGCAAAGCAGGATTGCATTCACAACCTCCCTGGAAACATTTTCCCTGAGTCTGCAATGTGCAGATGAAAGGGATGATAGCCATCACACTAAGTCCTTCACCCCTTGGGAATACTCCGGAGCAGTGACTGACACACCCACTCCCATTTGCTGCCTGGGGTGCTGTGGGTCTGCAGCACTTCTATCAGCCTGCTGGTGTTTGTAACTACTTGAAGTTTGAAAATGCCCTGCTAAATGAAATACAGAGCCAAGCTGAGAAAATACTAAACAGATTCCTATTCTGTATTTCGCTGCATTTCTATGGAAATAGAGATCATTACCCTAACCAACATTTTTCCATAATAAGATTAAAATACATGTTTATATTTTGACTTTTTGCATGTAAAAGCAAGCAGAAATTAATGTTAAAGGATATATGAAAGAACATATCTGTATTTCTGACCAGGGATGAATGGAGAGAAGGGATCACAGAAGTGACAGCACCACTCCTGCAGACCTAAGGACACTGCTACTGTGTTATCGAAACCCAAAGTGTCTGAGACCAGGAAGGCTCTGTAGGAGCTGTAGGCACCAAGTGTGGAGGTGGTTTGTCCCAGTGGCATAGCACAAGGTGGTCAAAATATGGCTCAGGATCAGCAGGTTAAATGATAATCACGTCTACACTTGCGTAAAAATAGCAAAGGCTGAGGTCACTCTGTAGAAACTGGTGTTAGAAATGCCACAATGAATAACAAAGACCTGCGAGTCTGGTTATAAAAAGAGCAGTGGGAAGAAAGAAGATAGCAAAAAGGTGGAGATTTATGAAAACTTCTTACGAGGCATTATGGTGAGCAGGGAGAAAAAACAGAATGTAGGGAGAGACACAGAGGGTATTTTTAATCCCATATCTAAAGATCCACGTGCCTTACAGACAAGTGATTACTCCAGCATGTTAGCAAGGTCACATGCAGACAGGTACATACATACATCTGCAGGCATCCCTTCCCATTCAGTGCTGTGAAGTACACGTGTACCTTTCCCTGTAAATGCAGCATCCTGTGGCTTTTATTGGTACAAATCAAGATTGCTCCATTTTGCAGATATGGTCCTTTGTGTCTACTTACAGCTATGCCTGTGTTTTATTAGGCTCTTGTGTGTATTTTATAGAGGCTGTGGTGCAGAGATCTGTGCCACTGGCAGCTGGAGATGGAGATGCTGTCAGTCTGTATGGCCGGCATAGTAACCTTAGGTAACTGAGCACTAAACTAATAATCTTTTTCATGTCCTGAGATGATGTATAGCAAGTTTATCACATGATGAAGCAAGCAAGCAAGCAATGCTGGCTTGAAAAGAAGGAAAAGAGATGACATGGTGGCGACTTTTTCTCACTGAGGTGAGGTGGTCGCCTACCTTTGCTGTGCTGAGACAGGAGATTTGGTTATAAAGCTAAGTGAGAGGTGGTGATTGATTCTTAGCTGGTGAGGATTTGCTGTACAGCCTTAAGCAAATAATGTACCCTTTTGTTCTTGCTTGTTGCCACAGCAAAAAGGGAATATGGGAGTTTTTGCTGGTCTTAAATGCACTGTTAAACAAAACTGTCTGTGAGATGCTCTGAGAGGCTAAGATGTAGAGTGCTTCAGGATTTCCAGTTTTGTTAAAGGATTGCCTAAGGACAAGGTCCTCTTGTCTGGGAGGATTTAAAACTTCCTTGTGAAGGCTTCAGCAGAAATTAGATACCGTCCGAGCATTTGGGGTTTACCCCCTCTGCTTGAATGGTGAGCTCTGTCCTGTGGATGTGTCACGCACGGTGGGGCTGCTGCTGAAAGCCCAAACAGAGCAGGAGGTGGAGCTGCTGCCTGCTGACAGACCCTCTCCTGCCATTCCTCCTCATGGGCCAAAGTGGAACAGTCTGATACCAAACTCCAGTTGGCCTGGAGAGAAATGGGGGGCAGGGGTAACTACCCATTTCTGTCTGTTTTAAGGCAGGATGTGAGAGTGCTGCCTACGCTTTGTTCTCGCTCGCTGCCCGAGCATCTTTGCATAAAGTCCCTGTGATCAATACTGATTAACCCTCTTCAGAAAAAAAGGTCCTTCCTTTGTTTCTTGTGAGATAAGAAGCGTCCCGATCCTGCCAGCCTGCCCTGTGGGAATTGTTAGATACTCTGCAGACTGTAAAACCAAGCAATAGCTTTTGCACTGGACAGTGCATAGCTGAGGTGACTCAGTGCATAGCTCTTTAGACAGGAGCAAGGTTTGTTCTTCCCACTGATACAAACGAGGAAGAGGCTGAATTATTGAGCTGAGAATCCTTTCCTTTCCAGATGTTGTAGCTGATCAGGTAAAAAATATCTTTGCTGCGGGTCTGGCTTTTCTTACTCTTTAGGCTTTGTTTAAAAATGGTAGCACCCTTGGGATTAGTTAATATTTAATTTAAATGGGAAAAGAAATGAAAGGCAGGCCACAACAAATGGTTTTAGTGCACAAATCTCATCCAGTGACACAGCAGCTGAGAAACAAAGCCAGTCACCCAAGAGCAGCAGTTAAATGGTAGAGGATGGAGCTGGAGTTCTCTGCCTCCGTGAGATTTATTTCACCCTCCCGAGGAAAGCTAACCTTGGGAAAAAATAAAACAGTAAATATTTCTTTCTTCTGGTTGACAGTTCACTGTTTCTGAGAAGCAGTGGTTTATGGCCAACAAGAGCACCAGACAGACTGCAGCAAGAGGTGCAGTGGAGAGAAAATGGGAGATGCTGTCTGGAGGAGGGAGGGAGAAGGAGTGGGCAGGGCCACCCATTCCAGCAGAAGCGTTCCTGCAGTGAGGGGAGAACATGATTTAGGTTAAATTTAACACAGCAAATAACTGCTTCAGTTCGGAGGGCTGTGGAGATGTGGACCTAGAATGGGTGATATAATTCTCCCTTCTACATCCCACCACTCTTGCATGCACACAGCTGTCAGCACCAGCAAGGTTTTAATCTTGAGTTTTGAACGGATTTTTTTCCTTATGAACTGTCATAATTTTTAATACGGGCATGTACTTTGTTTTGTCTTTAAATGCTGTGTTTATTTGATTGACCATAACAGCTCCTCAAGTTAGACTGTTATTTTATGTATTGGTTGAGGGGTTTTAACATTACAGCTATAATGGGACCCTCGTGAATCTCATGCATGATAATGCAGAAGCATTTTTTCCCAGTTTAAATGATACTGTAGCATCTTGGCACATTTGGAGGTCAGGCAGTGTGGCTACTTGATGAAAACTCCTGTTAAATGAATCATTTGTCCTTTTGTAATTGGGCTTCTTGGCACATCTTGCTGAGAAAGTGAGTTGCTTCAGCCCTGAAAAACTCAAGTTCACCATGTTCATTCAAGTATCAAATCAGTATCAGTGCAAAAAAGGAACAAGCATTTGTGATATTAATTCCCTTCTGTCTAGGGACAGCTGATGCATCTTCTTTTTTATTTGCCTTTTTCTTTCCCTGCAGCGATGTGCTATCTGTTACCTGAGTAAGGCAGTATGAATGGGCAAGGAATTCTAAATCTTTACCCAAACTTGCAAAAAGGCTCAAAACTATAATGTTTAACTGCTGTCATTTATTTGTGAGTCTTTGCACTTTGGAAATTTGGCCCAAATTTAAGGGAACTCAGTGTGAGAGGTTGCTCACGGGGTATTTTTGACGCAGGAAAAATCTGGAATGTGCTTAGAGCCCTCTGCTTTTGGAAGAAGCTTGTATAGGTATTTAAAATTTCATGTCCTCAGTCAACCTTCTGGGTCTTTAGAAGCTTGCCAGAACTGGAATGTGTGCTGTCACTCTGTCGGAGAACATTAAGCCAAAGTGCAAGCTATTTTCAAGATAGAAATAACAATTCACCCCCAGGATGTAGCAACTTGAGCAGTGGTTCCATCAGCAGCCTGCCAGGCTCTTTGGGTCTTGTGGAGGCTGTGTACCACCACTGGTCCCAGCCAGCTCTGGAGGATGCTGCAGCCACAGGTCCTGTGGATCTGCCTCTTCCCTTACATTGTTCTGATCAATTTTTAGTGGTGGTAAAGAAATGGGTGGGGGAAAACACCAGAGAGAGAGAATGATACTGAGTGACTCTTCACTTAGGGTATTTATTGTGAGCAAGAATAATAATCCATTTACCTTTTTTTTTTCTCATTCAGTGATTGGAAAAAACAAGTGGCATTTCAAATTTGATACCAGATGTTTGGAGTCCCTTGTCCAGAAAGATTTCAAGGTTTTATTCAGTATTTTTGAGAATCTCCTAAGGAAATATCTCTATAATATTAGGCTGGAACAAAGAGATACTGCTCACAATGAGCTGAAGTTTGGCTTTGGCTTACTTATTTATATTCCCATTAGCTTATGTTTTTCATACTCCCATTAGTTGCACTTTTCATACTCCTTTTTTTTAAGTTGTATATTAAAATTGTGACCTTTAAATCCACTTTCCCATCACATATAGTACCTTTTTGTTACTTATGATTTTAGGCAGCCCCAGACTGACTTAAACTTCAGATGTGGTACTGCAGATACACCTCATACAGTGTTGGTGCAGCTCATTGGGTAAATTATTATGTGGCCTTAGTTTCATATTACATTAGACTAAAGCCATAATTGCTGGTAATTCAATATGACAAAGGAAAGGAAACATCATATTCAGCAAATTATGGTTCATATGACGGCATTACTTACGAAATGAACAGTTGTTCAAGGACTTTTAGGGACTATAAATAGCAGGAACCATTAAATTCAAAGAGTGGAGTTTTTAGTGATGGAAAGCAGAAGCATTGAGCCATTGCCATAACAAGGCAGAAAGAACTCTTCTGTGGCCTTTGGGGCTGAAGGGTGAAATAGGTGGATCCCATTCATTTAACATCCCAAGGGATGGGTTTTCTTTTAAAAATTTCCATACTTGTGATCAGTGAACAGCAGTGCTTTGGGAGTCACAGGGGCTTGCTCTCAAATTAAAGTTCAATAGTATTTCTGGGTAAAAATCTGCCTCTGCTGAGAGCAGCAGGAGTTTTGCTATAGATTTGGCAGGGGATAAAGTCTCAGCAAGCATGGCAGGGGAGGGAGGATTTTCCTGACCTTTCTTTTTAGCAACTTTGAGGATGTAAAGAGGGCGAAACAGGTCTGCACCAAGCCCCTTCCCAGAACTGCTGAGCTCGGTGAAAATTGCTTTGCCTTTGTTCACGCTTCCCTTGTTGAGGGCCCACTGGGTGTCTGGAGGTGGCAATGCAGCAGGGTTTAACATTTAGGATTTAGTCTCTGGCCTGAGCTATGTTCCTCCAGAGAGCTGCCCTCACCCCTGTGTCCTGCTGCCTGCTGCTGTTGATGGGAACTCTCATCATGCCTTTTCTGAGGAAAATGATTGGGTCTTGCTACACCATGGATATTCTAATTCTTCCCGATTATGACATTAAAATTAAAATCTAAGTGCTTTATTCCAGACAGAAATTGTGAATTTTAGGGTTTTTTTAATCCTGTTCAATTATTTGTCAATTAATGTCAGGCAGGAAAATGTTTTTAAGAGTATTCAAAAAGTGATAGAAATCCAACCATTTCCTATCATTTCTCTGTGGAAAACATGAAAAGCTGAGAAAATAAATCCTCCCCTGTTCTGAAATGAACATTTGAAGATCTATTTATTTCCATTTTTCATCTTGAAAAATAAATTTCTGAAATGTTTTGTCCTGTCTGCCAGATGCTTCTGCTTGAGTCACACATTTTCTCTAAATAAAACCCCCTCAAACATTTGACACATCCTGTGTAAGCAGCAGTGTTTCGTACATGCCTTTGATAATGAAGACCTCTTACCTACCAGCAGTGACTGAGGAATCTCTTGGAAAGGAATCATTCCCATCTTTCAAGAACAATATATTTTTTATCTTATCTTAGAGTCTTGGATCAATAGTATAAAATCGACATAAGTCTTCTATCAGGCCTATGCATTTTATCAAAGCACTGATCAAGAACTGAAAAGGGATTTGAGTCAAAATCTAAGCAGAAGGATGAAAGACCATGAGTTGTGACATGTCTATCCCTGCCAACAAGCTCTACAAACAAAAGACCTCATTCCTGGTAACCTTGCCATTGATTTTATCTTTAAGCACCTTGTCTGTAGTCCCACCTTCCTTTCTTCCCCTGATCCCAGCAGGGCTGGGTAGGTGTCGAGGGAAGGGCTCCAAATGGATCTATAGACTTTGGATTAGTCTATAGGTGATTACAGGGCTGTACTGAAAGATTTTAGGTAACACCTAGGGTGTGTTCAAGCCAGCTTTCTTATGAGACTAGGCAAATAGGATAAAGATACACATAATTTACCCTTTTGTATTTTTTTCTACTTTTATTTATGTCTGAAAATGTCAGCCAAAACTCCAATTTACCTTTGTCTTTCAGTATTTGAGATATGACTGTGTTTTATCCTACAGTGCATGGTTTGGACATGTACTTTTTAAATCTAAAATATTTTAAAAAGGCCTCATTTCAAAGTTTCAGTTCGTACACACATTTTTTTAAAATTCACCAGAGTATTTTATATAGTTCAAACCATTTTAAACAGCATTGAACCAATCAGAAGTACTGCCTTATTTTTTTTTTAACTGAAAAGTCAGATGCGTAAACTTCTGTAATCTGAATGCATCTATTTCCACTGATGATGGTGCACATCTCATTTAGCCTTCTGTCTCTTTCCCCACTGTTCTCTTGCTTCACCTCTGCATTTTTCAATTTTTGTGTCATTATTTTAATTTTTCTCTTATCTCTCAAACTGTGCTCCAACAAAGACACAGAACTACAGGAAGGTGATTTACAAATTTCCTTTACTCTCAAGCAATTTCAAGAGGCAACTGAAATGAGCCATTCCTCTGCCTGGCATTGCTTGGTACACACAGAGACACCAACCTGCCCCCACTGTGCCTCTCATCTTCCCACCACATAGAAATAGCTGCTGCATTTTGTCTCCTCCAGCAATTCCCCTGCCCTAATTCTTTGCTCTTCTGTCTCCTCAGTCCCTCAATCCTCTGAACAGTAAGTGTTTGTCAAGCTGGCTTTTACAGTCACTGAATGGTTCTGCAATAAACATCAGGATAGTAATTAAGATGAAAATATTTTCCATCCTCTCTGTCCTCAGTAAACTAATAGCAATGCTGTAGGTCAGTGTAGAGCTACACAGCACACCTGAACCAACCACACAAACAGGATTTTCCAAGCTTGAAGTTCTGTGATGGATCTGCCTTTTCCTGTCTTTCTTTGTATACAGCAACATTTTTCTGTAGTAGCAGCAGTAGTAGCAGTAGCAGTAATGAAGATCTCGGATGGTTTAAGTGACAGACACAAGTATGCACTGAAGAGCTGCCAACGTTTGCACACCCACAAGTGCAGAGGCAATCTGGGCTCTCTTTAAAAACACCTTCTGAGCCTTTCACCAGAGGCAGCCGAGGCGTTTCTCACTGCTGCAGCTCTCAAACTGCAGGGCAGCATTTGCCCAGAGCTCTAAGGCAGGGTCCACTGTGTATTGATCAGGGGTGAAAGATTGCTAATTACACACATTCCCATGATTTCAGCTCAGGCTGAAATGCTGTTTCTAAATTATTCTCTTACACAACAGAGACACTTTCCTGGTGTATCAGACCAAGGTTCTCCCTCCCCAGAAAGAGGGATCCATGGGTCCTGCAGGGGTATGATTCCCTGGAACTGACACAGGGAATGCACAGGGCATGGCAGGGACACTGCAGAGGCCAGCAAGCAATAACACCAGCTTTGCTTTCCTAGGCACCACAGAGCAGATAAACAAGGACGGATCTTCTCTTACATGTCAAGAAAAGTAATGTAATTATTAACCTCGTTTCCTCAGAGAGGATGAGGGGTGATTTATTTGGTATTTTACTTCTATAACACCTTCAGTGTGTGAATCATCCCTTTGATTTTATGCCTTTCATGCTGCAGCTGCCTTGCACCACTGAAATACCGTAGAAATCTCATCCTGGCCACAAAGAGAAAGCAATGACCAGGAGTGAAAATGTAGGTGTGATGATCAGTTCCCATGGAGTAAAGCATGGCCCAGGGGCCCGTGCTCCTGGGGGAAGAAGAAACCATAGGGACACAGGGAGATCCCCTTGCTGGGGCATGCGAGAGAGGCCAGCCCTGGGGATAGCAAAGGACTGCAGGTCTGGGAAGGTGAGAGTCAAATCTCAGTGGCTGGGCTTTGGCAGGCTCCTGACAGCGGTGGGGAAAACAGTCATTTGAAAAATGATGCCAAGATTAAATTTTGTTATTGTTCTGGGAAACCGTAGTTTCTTAGTGTCTCTCCAAGGACTTGCAAGAGACGTCCTGAATTTATCCTGCCAGAATGGGCAGTGAATAGCTGGAAACTGAGACTTTTGCTGTACACTGTTGACACTTTGATGGAGAACTTTCCTTACTAAAATGAAGTTGATGGGACTTGAGCATCAGAGCAGCATTGAGGTCCTGAGCTTATTTTCTCCTCTAAACTCATTATTTTGCTGACTCTCAGTCTTTCCAGTTTAAAAAATAATAAGTGAAGTCTGCCCTGTTTTGAGGATTTTCAATTGATAAGATGCCATAAAAAACACCAGGTTTATCCCCTGTTCATAGACCCATTTTCAGGGCTGAGGAGGACCCTCACATGTGAGATTGTAGCAATTTAGGATATTATGAACATTATATTGCCTTGCAACAGATTTAGAAACTTAAACCAGTATGACCCCTGATTCTAAAATACAGCAACTGAATTGCAACTGGAATTGAGTTAGTTAAAATATTACATGTAACAAAAGCATAGGCTGGCAAGAAGTGAAATTTGTTCCTCATAAATTTCTGTATCACCACGGAAAAGATTTTCTCTCTCTCTCCTGTTTCCATTTCACTTCTTCATCTCCCACTGGCTCCTTGCTTTCATGAAATCTATAGTCATTTACTTGTCTGTCAATTTACTGTTTAGGGACTGATTCAGTATTAGGGGATGGACAAACATGCAAAAATATCACTATCACATAAAACCAATTTCCTTGAGAAAGAATAAAAACAAGGCTAAGAAGCTCCCTTACTTAGTAAGCCTTGGGATAATTTAATATATGCAAATGTATACAAAGTACCGTGGAGGATATAAATTTTATTGAACATTAATTGGAAGTGATCTGTGGTATCACACAGAGGTTTGAGTGAGCAGGCCATTTCCAGTTTGCATTTATGTGTGTGAAATATGTGTGTGCACACAGATGCACAGATGTGCGCATAGCCCTGGCAGTGATTACCAGTGCTGAAAGCAATCACACGCTGCAGCTGACAAGTCAAAGATCAAGTAGAAGTTTTTTTGTAAAATGGGGGAAATCCTGCTTTGAATAACCAGTGACTTGACCTTTGCCAGCTCTTAGTCTAGTTGGCAGCAATTATCCAAAGGAGATTAAATTATCAGTCTCAAGGCAAGGTACTTTGCATTTTGAACAAGACCAGGGATTAAACACAGATACTTTCTGAATGCCAAGGGAGTTTCCAGTGGGATAATGATTCCAGACAAAAAGCACACTACTGTGAGTAAATTGCAATTTTCTTTCCCCTTCCTTGCCCCTTAGCTTGAGAGCCCTGAGGAAAGCTTACCAGGGGCTGGTGACAACACTACTGGCTTATCCAGCAGGCTGCAAGTGGGACAGAAATAGCAGCACTGGCTGTGCTTGCAAACCAGGCAGGTGGTGTGTGAGTCCTACTGGGGGGGGTCACAAATACCTGTGCCAGGTCATAGTATTTTGTGGTTGGGTGCTGATTTCTAAGGCTTGACACCCATTCCTGAGTACCATTCAGAGTCCCAGGTACCATCCACCTCCTCAGGAGCACCTGCACCTGCCAGACCTTGTTGTTCTAGAGAAACTTAAAACAGCTGAGGGTTGGGGGTGGAGTGGGAGTTGCTTTCTTTGGGTGTTCTGGCTTTTTCTTCTTGTTTTTACCTTTAAGTGCTTTGAAATAAGAGACAAGGCCAGTGCTAGGAAAGTCTGCAGGATATGATTTGGATTATGACAACTCCTCCAAAAGAATGAGCAGGTAAGTGGTCTTAATGTGGACCCTTTGTGGGGTTGTAGGGGAATAGCTGTGCCATGCTTCCACAGTCTGGGGCACTGGCTGATTCTGGCCATCCTACCTTTGCAGCAAGCCTTTGGTTTTTCAGCACTTTTCATGAATGAGCAGGCCCTTCAATTTACAGCTGCTGAGCAACCCTACTGTGTGAGACCTAGTCCCTAAATCTGTACATGAAAACACAAATTTACTTGAAGAAATTTTGTTTAGTAATAAATACAACACTATGCATGTGGTGGGACCTGTTGAGCTCCAGAGGTCCTTTCCATCCTGAGTGGTTCTGTGTAAGCAGTGTGGATAGGGCCAGCATCTATATCAAATCTGAGTGGATGGTTCAGGTGAATATTTAAATTCTAAAATATTTTTATTAGAAAAAATGTAGACTTAAAACCTACTGACTCTATACTGGAGTCCACACCTCTACTGAAAAAATTTTTGAAAAAATCTATTTGCCTGCTGGGCACTGGCAGTTAAATAAATTGTGTAGAATTTAAAGCATGTGCTTGAATTTTTGAATTCTGCATTTAAGTTTATAAATCTTGGGAGAGGTGTGTGTTTTTTTGTTGTTTGTTTTGTTTTTGTTTGTTTGTGTGAGGTGGGGTTTTTTTTTGTTTTGTTTTTTTTGGGTTTTTTTACAGCTGTCATGCACATCTTTCCACATAGTAAACGCCTACATCTTCACCTGGTAGTGGGCTGCAGGAAGCAGGATTTTCCCTGTTTGAAGGGTAGGATGCTGTGGCCAGCCCTTGGGCTTGGTAGCATGATAGCAAATGTCTGCAGTGAGTCCAACTGGATCCAGTGCTGATTTTCTGTCTGAACAGTCCCCAGACATTGGTTTCAAGATTCATGCAAGGTTTTCTTCTATCCTGCTGCAGCAGATGTCTGTAAACATTTCGGTAGCTGTTCAGGCTCAAGTCAAACTGGTTGAGGCAATGTGAAATTCTAGGTCAAAAGGTGAAATGCTGCTAAATTTAAGGTTCAAGTTTATGTAGATGAGTAAATGGTTACTTGGACTCTTTCCATTTCAGTTGCATTAAGTAAGGTATGGCTCTCCCAGCATGTCATCCCACCACAGCTGGGTATTACATCTACTTCACAGGAGCTATGAAAAAGGTCTTCCCCAAACATGTTTTCCTAAGTATGCAAGCCTAATTGCTCCTGTGCATCCAGGCTTGTCTCTCTAAATGTTTGGATTTGGCTCTGTAGGTTCACTTCATCATCCCTTAAAGAGGATTAAACAGTGTATTCTCCTGTCAGTTTGTTCCTACTACTTGTCTTCAAACAGTGGAAAAACCTGAGTATTAGACATGTTTGGGATAAGAATCCATTTGCAGACACACAAATATATTTGATGGGATCCTCTCACTGGGAGAGAGTGAGGTTTTTGGACTTTTTTCTTTTGTCAGAGCTTAAAGGGACAAAACTGGAATACCAGCAGAAAAGCAATGCTTTAAGGAATCATTTTTACACTCAAGTACTCCTTCCCCAAGCATGGTGTTGGATGAGGATGCTGTTGGTTCTTCCTGAAGGGTTAGAAAAAATAAACCATCTGTCTTTTAAACAGCTCGTGAAACTCTTGGTTTGATAATTGCAGGTTGTCTGCATAGCTCCCAGACATGTTTAAATCATACTGGGCATAAATCTTCCATTTCTGCTTCCAGGCTGGTGTGTGGTTTGTTTGTTGCTGAGTAACTGCAGTTGTGGGGTAGAGATGTCCAAATTTAGCCAAGGTGAGGTTATCTGTTGCAGTAACCTGGCAGAGAGGAGGCACGTATGAAGAGGACTCAGTAAATACAGGAATCTGAGCCTGGAGCCTCCCCCCTCTCTGGGTTCCACGACAATTGCTTCCACCCTTCTGATCCCCTGCAGTTGCTCTAGGTGATGCCAGGCACAAGCTCAATGCAAGATGTTCTTCCTGTCTCTGGGGATCTGGTAATCCATACTGTGAGGAAGAGTTGGTGGGGAACAGCTTACAGCACCTTGCTATGAACTGGCTCTTCGTCATCCCCAGTAATGTTTTCAAGTGTGTTATTATCTCAGAAGCTATTTTAACTACTTAAAAAAAAAACAAAAACAAAACAAAACCTGACATTTTTCACTTGCTGATCATCTCTCTACTTACTATTTCTTAGTTACACTTCAGTACATTATGCTGATTTAGTGTATCTCTTTAATATCAAATTAGAATTAAAAGTTCCCTTTTCAGCAGCAATTTGCAGTTGAATGTACTTTGGTTTTATATATAGCCTTCTCCAGAACTGTTGGTGCTAAGTTATATACTGCTCCACTTGAAGGAAGTTTTATGTGAGATTTAGTAAAATTACTTCTCAGACTCACCTTGATTTACAACTGCTTTCATACAAATCTGTCCCAAAAGAGTGAACTTGGTTCCTATGCTTTGTTCCTTCATTTACCACCTTCACAGTTTTTCTTCTTTTAGTATTTTTCACTTTCCCCATACTATTGAGAATTAAATAACTTTGATACTTTGTTATCACTGACTGAGATTTAAAGTCTTCATGACTTCCAGCAGTTCAAGAAGCAGAATTAGATGCAGGTTTTATCTGTAGATACAGAACAAGCTTTTGCCAGGTATTAATATCTGACACTGAATGACAGTGTTTGAACATTCTAAACATAGGGGGAAAATCAACCTCTGTATGGGACTGATGTGAAGGGCTCGGTTCATTAAACTGCCCCCTCAAGCTAATGTCATAAAGACCAGACTGGAGTTAGTAGTTGGTTTTGTTGCTCTCTTCAGAAAAGTCTCTCAGGGAGAGTTCACTTACATCAAACCTTGAAAGAAACCAACAGGTTGGCAAATAGAACTTTTTCTGACTGCACTGGAGACACTGAAGTGATTGAGATGAGCTGGAGCCATGTGGGAATAGGTGTAGCTCCCAAACACAGAACCAGTGAAAAAAGGGACTTCGTGTCCTTGCAGAGATTCTGTCTGACTGAAAGCTGTGTAGGGGCTGATCAGCTGTCTCAAGTCAGGCACTCTCCTGTTTTCCCCTTAAGCTGTTCCTCAGAAAAGAAAATGGCAGGAAATATCCTGGACTTCATATAGTGGTGTAGCTACATATCGTGTACATAATACACGTTTTGTACAAATACAGCCATCATTGTATTTTTCTGGAGAATAAATATAAGCTGTGTGATAAGAACATGCAGGGGCTGAATTATATGGGCAACTAACTAACAGGCTGTATCCTGAAAAGCTGAACCTCTTATTTGGCATTAAGAATGTAACTTTGACCAGATGTTGATGGTAATTGAGTTGAAAGAGCATGATGGAAATTGCACAGTGGGAAACAATTTAACTTTTAAAATGTCATAACTTACACCTTGATTTAATGTATTGCATAGAAGTGGCCATGATGTATATTTGATACATCCTCTTTTTTATTAGTGCTCTGGAAAGTGAAGTTCTTAAGGTGCCTGGTGTGTGTGGGTGATTGTATTCCAGCTCTGGGCTTCCTCAGTGCTAACTTTTCTGCTAACATCTCAGCTCCTAGGAGCATAGAACAGTTTACCTTGGAAGGGAGCTGGAGATCACCCAGTGCAGGGTTGACTTAAAAAGATTCGTCAGTCTTGCCCAGTTGAGCCTCTGTTGGTATGTAGCAGTTTAGCTCTTCCCAATCATTCCTCAAAAGGTTTAAGTTAAAAATTTTACTGGAAAAGCAAAGTTTGAAGATTTTACATAAAAGCTGCATGCACAAATTGATTCTTGCTCATGCTTATGTGTATGTAATACACTGCACTCAACCACATGGAGTAGGGAACTATTATTATGACCACACTTGTGAAAATATTTGAATTTAGCTTACTTTATGTAAACACTCTGGCCTTAAATCCACAGTGAATGGTAACATGCATAGCACAGCAGTCCTGTTCTCAGGACAAATGCCTGAAGGGGCTTTCAGTGTTTCCATTCCAACACTCTCAGGGGGTGATACCTTGTCCTTAAATTTTTTCTCTAAAATATTTTTCTCCAAAGAAAAGTCTATGAAAACCTGCATGTTTAAACCTCCCTCACCACCCTAGTAATTCAGTGGAAGGGACAGTTTGCATATGCCTCCCACACTCAGCCCTGGCTGATTGGGTGGCTGTCAGCAGGGCAGACCCAGGGGCCACCAAGAACAAACACAGTGCTTGAGACCTGTTCCATATGGGTAAGGTCCTGGATGAAACATTGCAAAGAAGCTGTTTGGAAATCTAGGCATGTTAAAAACCCAGTACTAATGCAAACCACATGGCTGGGACTTCATGTAGCTATTTAGAAAACAGGAGCAGTGTCCACTATGTGCCTGCAATGCTTGGATTCTTCCCCCACCTTCCCCATTTTATTAATTTGTGGTCTCAGGATGCTTTCTGCTCTGTTATGGCCTAATGATTTAGCCCCCATAATTCCTGAAGCTTTTGCATCGCTCGTGTTTGAATCCCACCTTGAGGAGCCCACAGATAATACTACTGTAACTGACACTGCTTCACACAAATCCAGCTGACAACTGAAAAGTGGGAAGTGTCCAGTTGACCCTTGCATCTGACCCAGCCCTTCAAGTCAAGGACCAAAGGCAACAGCAAGGTATGCTGGGACCAGGACAGGACGTTAGCCTAGTGTGTTCCTTCCCAAGCACAAACCAACTTCAAAAGGACCATACTGATGGAGAAGAACCTATGGACAACCCTCTAGTGCATGGCTCTTTGTGGCAACAGCCAGGCACCCAACACTTTCCTGGGTTCTGGGAAGCCAGGTAAGAGTCGCATGCCTTGCTCACATCTTCACCACAATACAGCTGAGCTCCTCTCCTTCCTTGGCATAGCTGTGTTTAGCTGGAGATATGTGCATGACACGACTAAGCGGCTTATGAGGTATTAAAGAAAAAGTCACTATTTAAGTAGACAAGATCACAGAGAGAGAACAAGAGAAAAGAATGCATGTATTTATTAATTAATTCAGACAGGCACCACTTGCAAACTAAACGTTAGCACACAGACTTTATTTTCCTGTTTGTGGCAACTGAAATTCTGGAAGCTTGAATTTCAAACTACAAATGATGAAACCTGTTGCATGTGTTCTGAAGTATTTCAATGTCATAGCAGAATCAGTTCAGCAGCAGCAATAACAAAGCAATCAGTCACTACAGAAAGCAGATCTTCTGATAATAAACAACCGCATGGTGCTAGACACATTTCAGCAAACGCAGGGATAAGCTTGGCAAGCTGCCTTAGAAAGCCTTGGTTCTGCCATGTGACAACATTGCTCAGAGTAGATGCAGAAAAAGGAGCCCCACAGTCACATCCATGTAACAAGTGACACACCTACCAATAAGACTGATCTTAAAAAGTTTTCTCCTTAAACTCTTCTGGAGGAAGGGCTCAGAATCAGGGTGGCCCCAGGGAACACCTTGTGTCAGTTTCTGCAGCTCAGCTGGTAGCCAATAGCTCAATCCCTCTGGATCATGACAAAGGACCAAAAATACAATAGCTTGAGAGATTTTGGAGCCAGTTAATTAGATGGGGTGGTAGAAAAGCTATGACAAAAGACAAGTGGGCCATTTCAGCTTTCCTTGAATTACTAAAGCTATCTGAACAATATAAAAAATGCTGTGCACATCACAGTAGAAAAAATTACAGGATGTTTGTCAATTCTCAACTAAGTGAGCTGGAATGCTGTTTCAGGGAGAGAGTGATGGGTCAGGTAAACGATCCCAGTGTATGGCCTGAAGGATAAAGATGGAGACAACACTACAGAAAGTATCAAACAGCAGCATGAGATTACTTTTAAAACTTGTTGCTGAAGTATCCACATCCATAGGGAAGCTTCACAGGCAATCAGCCAGCGCCACATTTACTATCCCACACTTCATGGGGACAATTCCACTGTACCTGCAGGGAAACCACAGTGATTCCTAGAAAGGCACAATTGTATATTTTCTGAATTTTTCTGGACAAAATGGAGGGAAAACCTTGTTTACGTTTCCTGTAAGGAAGCTACTAGGGAAACTGTGTCTTGAAACCACACTTATTTTCTTCCACAGCGCTCTGGCTATTTATTGACTAGATAGATGAATGTGTGCAAGACTAATTTACAACACTGTTGTATGTATGAATAGCATTGAGATGTACATTGTGGCACAATAGAAGATATAAGAAATCTCTCTTCTCAGCAGCTCTGAGAACTTGAATCTGACTTTCTACTTGCCATGTTTGTCATGCCCCAGTATAATTGAAGCACCCACAGTCTAGGCTGTTATGAGCTCTATCGTCTAGTAAGGATAAAATATTAAATTGCTCTAGTTTTTACATTTAAATTTATCTTCACAGCAATCCCCGTGGTGCGGGAGGACCACGCTATGAATAGCACTGAAATGCAGTCAGCAGACACTTCCTTGCTGCTCCAAGGAAGGCAAAATTAATTGTCCCCAGTTTGCTCTACTGTCCATAATTATAGTTTTGAGTTTATAAATAACGAAGCATGATTTTAAGAACCAAAATAAACCCCTCAATTACTACGGAGTTCCTGAGATAATTAAGTCTCCAAATGTGGCCCTGTAGAAGGGAACCAAGGCTACACTGCAAAAGCCCATAACACGCAGATGTGCGTAAGCAGAGCAAAGCGACAGGATGGAAAACGTCACCGGGAAAATAAACTCTCTCATCATTATTTCACCGCTTTTTACCTAAAAAAAACAATTGCCTATTGTCTCAATTCTCCCTATTGTTCTGTCACATTTTTGTTATTGAAGGGACTAGCAGTCAGTCAGCAAGAGTTTCCTGAGGAGTAGCAGCTTGGAAAGTTAAATGCAGTATCCTGTGCCTAAGGCTTGTTTTGCTACAGGTTTTAGGAAAAACCAGGAAAGTGGAGTTACTGAGACAAATTAAAGCATGTGGTTTGCAATTCAACTTGTTTGAATACCCCTTCAGATGGAAATACCCTCCAGTTTTACAAGTATGGTCATTAAAACCTGCAAAATGAAGCAGAAGAAAAGCTGTGCCCTGTCCGCATCATTGCTGGATGGATGTTCCTCTGTTGTGTACTGCCAGGGAAAAACTCTAGGTCGGCAGCCAGCACAGCAGGAGGCTTCATTAGCCATGAACAGGAGCAAAACAGCGCTTCAGAAGGAGCAGTACCCTGTCTGAACAACCAGCTTCACCACAACATGCACATAATCAGCTGGACACGCTTCGGATAAAGACAGGCCTACGGATACAAGACAGCCATGGCTTAAGTGTTTCAAAAGATCTTTGCCCAACAAGGAAACAAATTATACATTAAAAACTTTCTACAAAATACATGCTCTGTTCTTTGTCTGTTTAATATCTTCCTTGCTTGACGCTTGGCTGTTGCCCAAACGCATCCAGAGCAACGCTTGATGATAACTCAAAAATGTGCAGTTAATCTGTGTGTAGTTTCAGCTCTTGAATGCCAGGAGCAAAAGTGTATTTTTCAGAGAGAAAGAGGCTTGGTCACACAGCATAATCATGTTTACGCAAGTTTTCAGTAGATAGCCAAGATAAAGGAAGTACTTCTGTACACTCCTCTGAGAAAAGACAAAACCTCTCATTTGAAAAACTGCTCTTTTTTTTGATGTCATTTTATCCACAAACAAGCGTAAGCCTCAGTAGACAGCTTCCTGCATTACAGTGAGTAAAACTTTAGCTTGCTGCGTCGGTTTTTTTGTTTTGTTTCATTTTGTTTTAACCTTACAGCTATATTTCATCATAAAAACTAGTTTGAAGAAAGAGTAAACTTTTGCTCTTTGGTCTATCTTGACATTCCTCCAGAGACACATAACAGGAATATTTCAGAGTAATTTTTTTTCTCTTCTACTTGCAGGAAACAGGAAAGTTGCAGTTCTTAATTTTCAGGCTTCTGAAATGACAAAGATAAGAAATTTATACACTGAAGCAAGATAGCTTTGCATTCTTAAAAAAAAAAAAAAAAAAAAAAAAGAAGCATTAAAACCTAAAATGAGTGCTCCAGTGAAACAGGGTATTTTTGCCTTAACCACAATAAACAAAAAATGTAGTTATGCCATATGCACTTTCTATTTATTATCTGTGTAGCCCTTCTAGGTGAGAAACAAAAATCTGTACTCATACTCCAGCATGATACAGACTTCAGACTGCACACTGTAGTAATTGTGGCTGACTGAAATCTGTGCAGTGGAATGCAACTAAAAGAAGTAATTTTTTGTTCATAAGCTCAGTTTTGTGGATGTAAGGGAAAGGTCTTAAAACACTTTCTATTCATATCAGAATAAATTAAGATGAAAACATCTAACAAATAGTTTGCAATTTTAGAACACCAGTTTTGGTCTCTTGCTCTTATGGACTTCTTTATGATCATGAAGATGCTCACAGGCAGAACTCTAGGATTCCTCTCAAGTCCAGAACAGCTCTGAGAGTGGCAAAGTATCCATGTTGTGTATTAAAATAATTTTGATGCTCTGCCAGTTTTGAAGAGAAGAATGTGAGAATACATGAGACACTGTGGACTCTGGCAGCCTTATGAAGTCACAACCAACTGAGGAGAACAATTTCCTCCTGCTGCCATCAACCCAGATACTCAAAGCCTGTACAGTAAGAGCAGGCACCTACTGCCACTGATTAAATTAGAGGGATCCTTAGAGAGCTCACAGGTCTTAAGAGACTTCTCTTGTGCAGGTCCTGTTTGTGACTTCCCCTTACGGAGCAAATATTACTTTTTCTTTATTTCTATTTCTTCCTATTGGCAGACTTGTCTCCATATCACACTTAATCTGGTGCTCTCTGCAGACATCTCCTAAGGAGACAGTTTCAACTTTCTCAGTATATGAGTTGGGCAGTATAATTTAAATAGGACAGTGGCCAGGAATGAAGGACGAGCCAGATTCCTTTGGGTTCACTTCTGTGTATTAATGTTTCATTTTTTTTGATAGATCATGTTGGTCCTACAGAGAGATTGCAATACTGTGTGTCCATGTATTGGCTATTTGTCAACAAAGTAAAACAGAGCTGATTTCTATGGTAAGTTTTTTTCTTCTATGATTTCTTAGAACATGTTCAAATGACTGATGTGAAGTGGTGAGAAAAATCAGAGTGGGAAATGACACCCACCGTTTCAGCTCAACCAGAGCCTCACACAGCATCCTGAGAAGCAGGATCTCTGCCTGTATCTCTTTCACAAGTCTGTTGAAGACATGTATTGCAGAGTAGGATATTAACTGCACACTAAAACAACTGTTCTCAGCTCTGCAAGCATGTTTATAATGAAACATCTGCAGCTCTTCTACCAATTTCAAAATATTTTTCAATTAAAACATCTTAAAGATCTGAATCAGCCCTAATGAGCTGGCAAAACACCACATTATTAGTAATATTACATCACACACTAAAATGCTGAGAAATTCAAATTAAATTAAAAAAAAATCCTTTGATCTGCCATCACAGAAACAAACCCACAAAGACCTCAAACTGTAGTATCACCTACAGTGTGGGTTCACTTCAGTGAATATGTGAAAACAAAGAATACTACTAAACTTCTCCACTGAATGCAGGGAGTAAAGACTACATGGAAATATTATTTCTCTCTCTTCTTCCAAAATTAACAGTGTACAATTCTAGCAAATGAACTAGATGAATTTTAGAGCTAATGACCACTTGACTACCTTGTGTGGTGCTCACAGGGTATTACCATACTCTCAAGGCATTTATTTAGATTGTTAAAGGTAGGAACACAGGGGAGCATGTGCCTATATTGATGAAAAAAATACATAATTTATAGATGTATAGAAATGTATAGAAAAATACATAATTTTTTTCTTTAAAAGGCTTAAAGCTAATGAATCATTCATCTGTCAGATGCCAACAAACAATACCTCCATAATGAAATAAAAATAATCTATTAATAGTTGGCTATATATGTTATTTCATACCTATTATGTTTTTGTGACTTTGTTAGCATTTCTTTTTATATCTGACAAAACACCATCACTTACTAAAAGCCAAATTTAACATTTTCATTTCATGCACAGTTTCCAATGAAAGGCCTTCACAGTTGGAACGGAGTATTTTGTCTGCTTAATTACTGTTGTTCTTCCAAATTCACCAGTCCCTGGTTTGGATGGATTTGTGTAAGACTAGGCAGTAAACACCCAATTAAGCAGACAGTGTGAATCTGCATATATATTTTACATTAGGATTCTACAGTCATTCCAAATGATTCAGAAGCAATTACATGGCTGAGACATGATGAATCCATATGTATGCATGAAGCTGTCAGACATATCATGAGTATCATAACAGAAGTGGGATATATGCCAAGGAGTGGTATGTGCAACACTACCCAGCCACGGAATAGTCAGGGATGGTTTGCATACAGGTGATTACCTGTGCATGCAGGTTAACTTTCAAGCTAGGTGCTTTTTACTTGTCTTGACTGGGACACACAAACTGGCAGAATCTGCTCTCACCAGATGCTACGTGAATATTGTGGAACTCATGTGAGTGTGTGGGCAAGTGAACAGTTCACTTGGTCTGGCTGGGTTGTGCAAACCTCCCCCTTCCTCTGAACAATCCATCAAACCACAGAAATAGAAAATGCATAGAAATGTGGATTTTTCTCAATCCACAGTAAGAAAGGATTGCTGAAGTAGGGCTGAAGCACCTGGGCACATCCACCTCAAAGCTGTGGCTGATCTGGGGTCCCATCACAGTCCTATTAGCTCATAGTAATAGTGTTGTTCTGTCTTAAAAAAGAAAAACCCTTTTGCTCTCCAGACCAGTCTACTGGGGGAGAGAGCTAAGTGATGAAAGGAGAGAATCCCATGACAGGCACACATGGTTTGTTTCAGTCAGGGTTACATTCTCTCTTACTCCACTTATTATGTTAAAAGGTTAAAATGGAGTAGCATGAAATATTTTCATAACATCTTGTATTTTTAAGTGAGGAACATGTGCTGCACAAAATTAAAGCAGGACACAAAGAAGATTAAGTACTTAGAGAAAGGGAGGATGTGGTGGGGGAACTGCAACCTTCTAGGAAAAGGGAGAGAATCCAGCATGAAAAACAGGCTAAGAGGACAGCTTTGTGTTCCTGAAATGCTTATTACCATTTGAGAGAGATGACAGTAGCTATGAAAACAAAACATGAAAAAACAAAGCAGAGCTCATGAACAAACTGAGAAATGCTTCTGTGATATCTAGGTAATGACACACGCACACTGCCACTGTGAGTGTAGTATCAAAGAGTATTTCTTTTGAGGTGAGTAACATGACATGGTTTCTTCAGACTGGCTTTTACCATAGCCAAGAGCGGTACAGTTGCAGAGCTGGCTCCTCCTGATGCCAAACTGACAGTGCCAGGAAATCCAAAAGGCACCATTAATGGACAACAGTAAAGTGCCAGTCACCATTCAGCAAATGAGAAACTCATGTGATAAATTGCACATTATGAAATACACCCGCAAAGTGTCTGAAATCCTTATTGAAACTAGAGCCTAGATAAACTCCTGACAACCTTTCTTACACACATACTAGGCACAAACATCCTCCCCCAGGCTGGAACATGAAAATAAAGGCTGTTGACTGACCTGAATTTGGATGTCACTCTCAAAACAATCCTTTCACTTCCTCTGTGATGGGGTCAAGGTCAATGTCATAGAAGCACGACCTTGTGGGCAGCCCTGGCATGGTGCTCATCTGTGAAAACAATGACATTCAGTTATACTCCTGCACCTGTAAGCAGATAATCAGTCTACCCTTGCATGTAAACCTTAGATTAAGAGAAAGGTTGGATTGTTCAACACAGGCTCGACCACAGATGTGATCTTTACCACATTTTTTGTTTCTGTTGAAAATGTCAAACTTGGTACTTTTTTGATGAATTTTAAGTATGAGCTTCTAAAAGACAAGAAAGAGAAAACAAAAGCCACAAAATACAGGCTAGCCCAGCAACCTAAGAACAAGTTCTATAACAAAATGAACACACTTTGGGACTTGCTTGTTCCTCAAAATATTTATCCAGAACATTTATCCATTTATATCTCCTGAAAAAAAACCAAAAATAAATCACACAGCAAAGGCAAAATATGCAGTTGTCTGAATTTACCCAGTGATATGAATGTGTTGAATTCAGACCTCTCCCAGAGAAAACCAGATTACAGAAGCAGAATTAATCACAACACTTACCTAATGTCAGGAGCAAATTGAAATAGTTCTACTAAACATACAGGAATTACAGCTGAATCCTAATTTAGTAGTTAGAATTAACAGGCTGAGATAGAAGCTAAAGCAACCCAATTATCTCAAACTATGCATAATTAAGATCCTGATCTAGCATAAGACACTAGCATCTGCATACTTTTAAACATGTCAATAGGAGCTAAATGACACAGTTAACTACAGCTCTGCTCAGGGTTCTCATACTATTATTTGAAATTGGCATTTTTAGCAGCAATTAAAGGCACATGACTGACATGGAAATCTTGAGGTGCCCTGCAACAGTTCAAGCCCCTTTAAATCAGAGGTTCCCCCATTTCCCAACTCCCTGCCTCAGGACTCTTTGCTTCTCCTTGCAAAGGAGATGTCTGGAGAGCAGGTTTGGCAGAATAATGCTGGTGTTTGATCTGATTAATTTTCTCCTGTTTCAGCCTCTTAAGCCAGG
Source organism: Cinclus cinclus (assembly GCF_963662255.1). Taxonomy (NCBI): domain Eukaryota; kingdom Metazoa; phylum Chordata; class Aves; order Passeriformes; family Cinclidae; genus Cinclus; species Cinclus cinclus. The sequence continues at coordinate 57,048,510 of NC_085048.1, read as the reverse complement.
AAGGGCTTCCCCATTCCCAGTGCCACCACTGGCACAGTGTGCCTGTGGGGCAGTTTTAAAACAGGACTGGTTTGGATCAACTTGAGTCACTTTGGATTCACGCCCCAAATATCTCACTATATTTCCACTAATTCAAGGAACTCTAAAAGCAGCATTTGGGTTTAGTGAGTCCTTAAACCCCTTCTGTATCTTTACCTCGTAAGTGGAGAAAGTGGAGTATGCCCCTGCTATAATAGGCCCTATATTAATACCTAAATTGATGAAAGACCTTACAATCTCTCAAAACAAACCTGGAGTTCAACTTCACTTGACTGTTTGTTGGCTGAGAGTCTTTAAGCATTAATTTTTAATTTGCTGGATTTTGAGGAATAAACTTTTTGCCAGGATGAGTCAGCAGAGTTCATGAAAACTGGTGGTTAACCTGACCACAGGAGGTAACCTTCAAACATGGCTGTGTAGGAAAAAAAAAATTACACTGGCTTGAGTACCAGAAACACTCCAAACACAATAATCTACAGAAAGGGTCAGATTAGGGTCCGTCTTCATGAGTGAGCTGAAGGAGCTTGCTTGAGGGGGGAAGTTTCAGCCTGGGAACCCCTGGAAAGATTCTGCCTTGGAGCTGCACTCATCTTACTGCAACCAGCCTTGTTCAACGCACTGAACTGATGCAAAATACATGTTTTTGTGACCAGGGTGGGTTGGTAGGCTGATGAACTAAATCTGTTTACCACATGACCAGACCATCTCCAGCCCCAGGCTGTGCAGGGGGAGCAGCCAGAGTCCTCTGTGGCCAGACATCACCTCCAGCTATCCAGCAGTGAGCTCAAAGCCAGGCAACCTCCTCCCTCCATCCTCCCTAATTCCCCAACAAGCACAGCTCAGCTACAGTGTCTTCTCTGGCCAAAGGCAAGCCCCAATAGGATAATTGGCCTCCAAAGAGGAAAAACTTATGACCACCATCCTAGCTGCTCCAGAGTGCCACACTTACAGGTCCCCCTCGTTCTGTGTTTCATTCTGTCAACCTGACCTGCTGCATATTCAGTGAAGGGGTCAGGATCTCCCTTATGCTTCAGCTTTGCTCCAAACACTCACGTAATGATAATGGGAATACAAGCAAAATGTAAAGACCTCCCCAGCAGTCTCATTCACTCCAGAGAGTAAATGCTGCTGCCACTTCAGAGGTTAATCCCATACTGAGAAAGGGGGAAAGGTGCCTTGGGAGCTCAGTACTGGCACAGCCATCATCTCACTTGAGATCTAGCTCAGGGGAAAAACAATGCAACAAGCTCTTCTAGTGGCTCAGTACATTTCCTCTGTTTTTAAATTGAGTCCTTCCTGATGTTTTGTTATGGTACGTAGTAGGGTTAAAAGACAAAACTGTCCGTTTGCCTCTGACTGCGTGACATCATTTATTGGCTGACATTGCCTTGGCATCTTAGCTAAGTACTAAGTACTAAAACACCTTGCTACTATTCTTTATCCATTGGACAGGGTAGTTGAGCTACTACATCATTAGGGTTCCTTAATTATTTTCTGTCTCAGATTCTTTCCAGTTTCTGAGTTAATGTTTGACAAGGAACTGCCTTAATGAATTACATCTCACTGGGAGGGGAATGAACAAATTGCCAAAGACAACTTTCTGGTTACTTTGTGTATGACAGTTCAACATCTGAAAACAAACTCCCAAATTCCAAGGTTTTTTTATTTTTTAACTATAACTAATTTAGAGGAGGGGTTTTTTTTTGTTGTTGTTGGTTTTTGCTTGTTTGTTTTATTAAATATTAAATACAAGTCCTACGTATGTATTTTGTATTTTGGACTTGTGTTTGTTTCTTTTTCCCCTTCATAGGCACAGTTCTACATCAGTATAACTCTACTGTATTAACTACTGTTAATTATTTAGTTATTTAAAAAACATTTTAAAAATTGAAAATATCAAACCAGTTTATTGCTGGTTTGGGAAATGCAACTATTCTCATATTGAAAACTGAAGTCAACAAAAGGGAATAATAGGTTCATTTGAATTAAAACCACTGCTGCATAAAATGAAGTACAAGGCAAAAAGAAAACCTCCAGAAGAAAGACTCTGGGACAAATACTTATGTGATTTACAGACTGAAAATCAACTATGTACTGTCATTTTTCACATGGCCCAGACTTTCAAACAGGCAAAGCCATGTAGATTTATGATCATTACTCTCTGCTCTCATTATCTGTACACACAGAGGTAACACACAGAAGAATCTATCCCTTTTTCATTACTTCAAGGTCAATAGGAGTAGATGGCTGGCTGGCAGAGGAGAGTACTACTGATTATTCCCTCTCCAGCCTCCATTTCTCTCCTTCAATCACAAAGGCAGGAAAGAAAAGAGGGCTCAGTTTGCTGTAAGACTGCAGCAAGGCTTCACCTGACAGGCTTTCCACATGGCTGCAGGCTCAGGATGATCCTCTTCCCTCTCACCATTTTCCTTGATGCTGAATGAAGGCATTAATAAGTGAGTTGGCCTTTACTCCAGCAGGCATGATCCAGAGGGATCCCTCTCTCTGACCTCAGTAACCAGAGCCCAGATTTTTGTGCACAGAAGGGGAAAGCCAACCATCCTCTGGCTGTAGCACATTCTGTGTCTGTACAATGCTCAACAGAATACCTCACCTCTTCAGAGCTTCCTGAAATAACTAATTGCTAAAATTACTTCAGTTTTAAAACTCGAAAAAACCAGAATGAACAATGAAAGAGAAAATATTCTTAAAACCTAAACTGCTTCAGTAATTAGCAGGTATGTACAGCATGAGAAAAACCCACAGAAATTTACAGACATACAGCAGCTTGCTTGGCATCTCATAAAATATACATCCTCTATATACTGTCCAGAGAGCAGTCTAATATAACAACACTCTCCACTCTGATATGATAATATTTGGGTTGCAGATTGGTAGCTATGCAACATTGCACAGCATGGCTGTGAGAAAAGAACAGGGTAAGAAGTGGAGAATGACAGTATGTTACTCACCAAAAATCACAAACTGGATTTAGATGGCTGAAATAATCAGTACTTAATTTGAACAAAACTGCTACTATCATACTTTTCCTGGGAGAAGGAAAATACAAAACATAAGCTTGGTACCTTAAGGCTTAATGCAATTCATATGAATGCTTCATGCAGGGAAAAAAAGAAAAAAAGTTATACAAATAATTTAGGAATTACTAGGAACTAGTTTCTAGGAACAGACCATTTTCTCTACAAACTGTGCAACTGTCTGAATCAATTGCAGAAAGATGATGTGAAAAATACAATGCTATTTGTTACGATGGCATTCTCTGTTTAGGAGGCAAGAGCAGCAAGTCTTACAGTCAGCTTATCCTAAGGATCATTTATGTTCCTGGAAATGCACAGCTGGTGGAAGATAAAATACAATTTTACTTAAGAATGCCTGAAGGCTACTGTTATATTAGGCATTTACGATCCTCCAGAAGTTTACTTACATGACTGAACAAAAAAACCGTAATGAGCTTCCTTAAAAAATGGAGAATGCCAGTTATTTTCAAGAAAGCCATATCAAAGTGTTGCTCCACACCCTCTCCACAAAGGCAGTCAAAGTTACTGGAAGAGTAACTAAGTTTCATTTAAACTACAGTTACGTGTTGACTTGCAATTTGAGTTGACCATGAGATCTACATAACATTTGTACACAGTCAAGCACCAAGACTCAGCTAGCCAGGTTTGTCGTGGTCCCACGAAGAACTCTGCCACTTAGCTTCCTTTTTTTTATCATACAAATACCTATCAGTGATTGACATCCTGCCTTTGAGCATGTATTCATCCATATATATATATATATATATATATATATATATATATATATATATTATTTTTTATATATTTATATATATATGAAAAGATCCTAACAGAACCTGAGATGCCTTAACAGGGTTAGCACAATGGCACAATTTGCAAAACAGATGGTCCCAAGGACCGCATCCAACTCATGTTTAGTGTCTTTTTAACCTATAAGACAAGAAGTGTCTGTTTTACAGGCACAACATGGTTTCTGTTGAATACAGAATGAAAACCAGAGGACTCTGTACTTAACATAAAGTATGGCAAACAACTCATTAGAAAATACTGAAAACATCAGCAAATAGGTTATTGAGGAAACCTCCCTATTCCATGGCTTACGGAGTTAACATTGTGTTTGACAAGAAATGCAAGTAATTCACATTTTTGAATTGTATCCTTTTGTTAATTAAACAGGCTATTGCAACTCACAACCATTTCAAACTTGAAATACTGCAGAAAACAGATGTTGTTTCTCAAGAGAATCCAGCATGCACATGACTGCAGACAACTCCTAAATAAAATCTGATGGGATGAATTGCATATCCCACACTCCCTCAGCAAGAAACAATACAAGAGGAAACTCAAGAGATTTATAAATAGTGCTGTAAACCTGTATGCATTATGGTCAACGTGCCAGAACTTGTTGGAATCCTGAGGCACAGCACGAAGGAGCTACACTTCAGGTTTTCAATAACGTTTCCTAGTGTGAGTTAGAGCTCTGGAAGACATATCCACCACCAGAAATTTGCTCAACTTCAGTGCATCTGTCAGTCTCAGGGCATGCAAAGGTGAATGGAATTACTTTCTGAAGAAATCCTTCCAGGTCTCCAGTCCTGCCTGCCCTTAGGTGTGCTTTGAGTGCCAATTACTCCCACTGACACGTGTGGTGCTGGCCACGTGCTGGAAGCTGGCAGCAGGGGAACTGCAGCCCATGGAGCAGGACAGAGAGATTTAACAGCAACCTCACTGCACTGCATGGCTGTAGAAGTGTGTGCAGATCTCTTTACTGGATCCCTCATAGTCCTTGCACTCTCCATTTCAAACCTACACTTGGAAATACTTCATGACACTATCCATGCAATGAGGGCTGTGGGTAGGACTACAGCACTCTGAAGCAAACAGTGCAAACACTTCAGGGAGCAGTCACTTATTTCATCTTCAAACTGGACTGTCCTACAGCACACAACGGCACTCAGTGTGAAAAGGGTACAGAAAAATTAGGCAGCATATAACTAAATATTTCCAGGATCAGCTTGAAGTTTGTTCCACAGAACTGGAAAATTCACTTCAAAGGTAGCCCAGGTTTTGAATGATGGAAAAAAATAATTACATGAAAATAACAAAAGAGAATAGTTAAGAAAAGAGCATTCCCCTTCCCCCCTCACTCCTCCCCCCCATTACAAGAAGAACATCAGATTGAAATGTCCAAAACAAAGAAATGCACAATATAGACCTCATCTCATCCAACCACCACGTGTTACAGAGGGGAATTATACCATACCAAACTGATACTCAAGTGACCTTACACCACCTCTTAAAAGCAAACAAAGCTCCAAATCTCATAATAGGAAAAGCATATGCATAATGGAGGCAAGTTCATGCTTCCTTCAAAAAATATCAACTTTTACAAACTAATAAATTCAGTTTTGGAAATGGCAGTGTCTTTTAAAATCTACTTTAATAGCTATGTTATGATTAAGAAAATATTATCTCATTGTTTTTCATTGCCTGAAGATATCAAGGGTTTCTGAAAGTAGCTAACCAATAATCTTTAGTTAGTGTTTAAATAATATTTTATTTTTAAGTTTTAATGAGAATTTGCCAAACCTGATGATGGTCACGGGAGCTGGGGAGAGTGAAGATCATATTTCCTTCTCAGGAAATCTTTAACAAAAAAGAATCTTGCTGCAATGTCTAAGAAAACCACAGCAAGAAACTAAACACATTAGCAGCTTTCAAAATGGTTAAAATACTGTTTGAAAAGATGCTGATGCTACCCCAACATACGCTGTAGTATTCCTTGCAGTAAACAGCTCTTTTTCACTGGCATGTTGACTGATACCAGGTGGAGAAGTCCATCTGGCATCAATTATTCTATTATAATTTTCTCTTACTTTGATGTTTTACACATTCTTGGCTATTGTTCGATGTTTGTGAAAGGATTTACAATAACAAAATGTATGGATACTGCTCCTCTGCTCTCAGCATCTGGATGAAGTTATAAAAGTACTGAATATTGATTATACAATCTGAATTGGCCTTGCTGCCAGGTGCTCAAGTTAGGCAGAAGCAACTTGTGCCCTGCTACATCCTCTGAAGGATTACCAGGATCCAGTAAATTACTCATCTTGAATGGAATTTATCTGAACCCAATAGTGATCTCCTGGGCACCCCAGGGAATAAACAAAACCCACACCATGGTCCACATCTGTCCAGTACAGCTTTTGGAGAGATCTTTGGGTGCATATCCCAAAAGAAGCAAGGGATTTCTTGGTGAATCACTCAGTGTAATAGCAGTGAAACTCAAATGCTGCTGTTAGTGATGTGCTGGAGTACCAAAGACCCAGAAAGGACATTTTTTCTAGCTATTAAATAAAATATTTGGGAATAGACGTAATCCGTAACAGAATGTGCAATTTCCCCAATTAAGTAAAATATATATGACTGAAGTTCCTCTTGGCAGAGTTCTCTCAACTCATTTTCAGCTGAGAATTTATAAAGCCACACTTGAAGCAGAAGAAAATGGTCCCCGTTATAACAGCACAATGGAAACAATGTATTAAATTTTAAGTGAAAAACACACCTCTCTGAGGTAGCACCTTAGATGGTGTTAGCTGAGTGTACTATACTCTATACAATCCACACCATGTTTCACAGAGTATTCTGCCCTACACAGGGTAATTGATAAACAGAATACTACAAAAATGAAAGCTACAAAACCCAGCTTAACCAAACAACCCCTCAGAAAAACAAACATTCATGAGGAAATGAAGGGGTTGAGAAAAAAATGAGGACTACAAATTCCAGGTGACTTGTTCCAAAACACTTCCTTCATCCCAGCCCACTCAAATCCATTTCTAGAAGTAATTGCTCCCTTGACCAAGGCTTACATCCTGATTTTCCTTTCCCCCTTGGGCTTTAGACAGAATCTCTGGCAGAGGACTCTTGCTCACTGCCTCTTGTACAAAATCACCTCCTCATCCAGAAGAAATATTTTCCTGCCGCTCAATCCTGATGTCAAATGCTCCCAGGGCTGTTCCCATTCTTGAAAAGTCTCCAATATATCAGACAGTGCTGGAAATGAGCCTCTGAAGGAATAAATCCAGAGGATAAAGGCATTTTTCCCAAGTGCTGTTTCAGCAACAGGAATATTTAAAGCATCTGATGTTCATGGGTACATAATTCTCCTGCTTTGTTCAGTGTTCAGGTCTCCTGGTAAAGAGGAGGTGTCCAAACTGTGCCAGCAGCTCAGTTTCTATTGAAAACAGAGCAAGTTTTGTGGTATTTGGAGGGGAGAGATCTTGAGTCACCCATCTCAGCTTGTATTTGCCTTGTATTTGTTCAGGGACTGGGCACCCTTCATTTCCTCTGAAAGCTCTTGGTTTTGTACCAAGTGTGAAGTTAGAAGTGCTGCTCTGCAAACTCTGGGAGCAAGTCACACTTTGTGCTGCTGATCTTCACTACGACATTTTGGTTAAAATCTTCATAACTTTGAGGAAACCTCAATTACAGCCCAGAAACTGGAGATGGTGGCAGCAGTAGACTGTGTGGAGGAAATGTGTGTGCTCAACACGCAATAAACTTTACCCTTCTCAGCACACCATACTAGAAGAGCGTGAGGAGCATCATCCAGTCATTTCATGGCAAATTGCAACATGGAAAAATCAAAAAAGATTGTATAACTGTGGTGAATAAAAGCACATTAAGCTGCTTTTATTACTAGCCCTTTTGGTTACAATTAACTGGATCCACTGATACCTGAGTAAGTAAAGTTTTCCTAGAAAACATCCCATCAGACAAAGATGATGTGTGTGCATACATGTATGTACATATACATGAGAAGAACTGCTTCTTCTAAAGAACATAAAGGTATTATAACAAAGGACTCTCTAACATTTAAAACTGATTATTTTTAACTGTTGAATTGCCAAACTGGCTTGGTCTCATTACTTGATTTAAACCAAGTGCCAGTGATGACCTTTGTGGTATCAAAGGGTATTACATTTTTGGAAACCATCTCAAAGCAACAGAAGTGGAAAAAAGTGTTAGAGGAGGTGACGGTACTTTGCTAGTCCCATCTAAGTAGACATGATCTAGTTTTCAGGACTGAGAAACAATAAAAGCTAGGATGTACACTTCATGGACGCAGTTCTGTTTTCTGGTCTGTAGGTATCATGGGAAGTGTCAGAAAGAAGAGCCTGGGAAGTTTGTCTCTGAAGAATGATCAAGCATGGTGGGCACCAACAGCCACTATCACTGTACTGTCATCATGTACAATACAAACCTTGATTTGTGAGCATCACTAACCTTGTTAGTTCAAGTTTCTATATCTACTTTCTCAAGTCACTTGTTGTTTGGATAAACAATTTAAATTATTTGCTCTTTACAAATGAAATTTAACTAGCACACACTATTTCATGACAGACTGAAGCAAACAAGAAATAGACAATGACAAAGAAGCACCTTATATTGTAATTTTGGATATGGGTGATTTCTAACCCTACACAGTTTCACTCTCCAGACAAATTGCTGTTTTGATATGCTTGGTCAGTGCCATTTTAGCTGCACTGAAGTGTTCAAAAGCTTTTCCTTTCTATTTGTTCATAACCCAAAAGATCAGAATGGATCCATCTTCAGTGGATGCCAAATTGTTAAACTGTCTGCGTAAATCAGATATTCTGAGTCACAGTTCCATCACAGAACTCTGGCATTACACACTAATTTAGTGTGTCCTCTAGAATCATACCATAATGTACTGTAGTCCCCTGTGACAAGAAACAAAATAGAAAAATTAGGATATTACTTAGATCAGCAATTTTCCAACCACTATTTTAAGAAGTCTTCACAAGGCTGCTAAGAAAAGCAAACTTTGAATAACTTATGCTGGAGCTCACTATTCTCCTGGAAAATGGAGGAACACAGAAATACTTTGAAAAAGGCTGAAAGCTACTGACTTGTGATGAACTCAAGCATTCAGAAGAGCCAGCTTCTTTGTCAGCCATCTTAACAGCACTGATAGCTGTAAGGAGAAAGGAAAAAATTCTAGCTATGAATGTGGGACTTAACTTTCTTATGGTAGTACTGATTTTCAGAGTTTCTTTAAGAAGATACCAAAACCCTAATTTCTGTTCACTGAGAGAGAGCTACAAGTTAACAAGCAGTCAAGACAGATTTAATTGTCAAAGGAAATTAAAAAAAATGTTAACTGATGGAGAGCACAGTCTTTATCCTACAAATGCATATGCTCACATAACACAATAAAGACTTACATACTTTTTATTTATAAATATAGTTCTTCTAAAAGTACTTACACATATGAATGAAATACTTCAAGTATATCTGGGAAATAAATAAAATAAGATTACCACTTTAAAGTGTTAGATAGGAAGCAGAGAAGGTTAAATGATTTGCCAAAAGGAGCTGAGGTGCTGCCAGGATAATAGAACTTGAAATTGGTAACTGATTCTTATCTTAGTCTGATATAACTGAAATTTAAAAATAACACTTAATGCAACATCTTTTTCTATTACATAATGAATGCTGTATCAGCATTTTTATACAACTTTCTCAATTTCTCAGAGTTTGTTCTCTATGAACTTGTGGTAAATCACTTCTCTAACCACAGTTTATGCAATAAAACAAGGGATAACAATTTATTCACAAAAGCAACAAAAATGTTGCCAAACCATCTAATTAAAATCAACTCTATTTGGAAACCCATTTTTTTCAGTCTGAAGAAGAAACCAACCCCAAAACAGATGTTTTGTGGGTAGTATTTTTCCCAAATCAAGTATATGAAAGGACAAAAAAAAAAAAGGGAAGGCAATGAATTTCTGCATCCCAACACAAGTTAGCACAATGGTTTTTTTTATTCTGACAAACATCTAGTACAGACACAGTCTATGGGAACTTCCTTTCAAGCATGAGAAAAATTCTAAAAGTGCCGCCATCATGGAAAGGTTGTAGTGCACATACAGAGTAAATCCTAAAAAAGCAAAAAACAAAAAACCCCAGAAATCCCTCTAATGCCAAAGTGAATAAACTAGCAGGCAAAGCCATAAGCTTTATTTACTCTTATGAGATATCCCCTCAACTCTTCCTAATCAAAACAAGGCCAGTCTGTAATGAACTTTCATTTTTGGCAAAGAAATAATTTACAACTCCACTGTTCAGCCAAGGCATAACAAACACAACTTGTAACACATCCACTAACGTCCAGCCTTCTTCCTTCCCTCCTGGCAACCCCATAAATACAGGTCCCCCCAAGATGGCACACCAAACTCACCTGAAGAGCTGCAGTGCCCCAGCAGTGCATTGCTACCCACCTGCCTGGGCGCCTTCCTTGGCACAGAGGCTGCTGGTAAGAAAAAGTGCTCTCCCTTGAATGCAGCCATAGGTCCTGCTGCAATCTCATCAGCAGATTCCTCTCCAGCAACTGGAATTCATGTAGTCATTCTCATTTGAAAATTGCTTGCTGTTTATTTGTAGGAAAAGACTGCTTTATCTTTAGTTTCACATTACATTTCTCAGACTGTGAGAATAAATACTGACAGTAAAGCTATTTTTAAATTGATCTTATTTCTGTGAAAGTTATCAAGAAATTTAGCTTTCTTCTTTTTTTTCCTGAAAAAATTAAAGAGACAAGGAGCTTCAGAAACTCAGAGGGAGCTTATTTGTGCTGTCACAAGCATTCCTTGATCCCATTCTGGATAGATTACCTGCAGAGCGCTTATTTTCCATGTCTACTCTCTGCATCACATCTTTACTACAGCTGCCAAATAAAATGGCATTGATGTTCTTTCCTACAGTCTGGAGCAGAGCTCTACAGTCAGCACAGCTCATTCAGGGCCTCAGACACAAAGTAAATCTGACATATGCAGTGCCAGCACTGTGATGTTTCTCTCTGGTGCATACAGAAAAGGCTTTACTCTGCTCCCTGTGCACCACTGGATTTTCTCTCTCCTTCGTTTTCCTTTTCCTGCCGCTTTGCTGCAACTGTGCCTGAGCCTGCAGGATAGTGCAGAGCACGTGCCTGGACACAGCTGAAACACAGGAATGAGAAAGAGCTGTCAAAGCTAGAAGAGGGAGGGGAGTGTCTATATCTACTTTGCTTTATTTGTTTGTGAATGTCATCTTTCCATCTTTGATTCAGTCTAGTAATAAAAGCTCCCAATGCCTTGCTTCCTACATGCACGGAGCAGCAGGGTGTTGGATACGCACAGAAAGCTGGTGCAGTGTGATCAATGACTACAGAAGTTGCATGCTTTAAGTCAGCCAGAAGGCAGGCAGGGAGTGTGTTTGTCCCATGTCACAGCAAATGTGCGTGTCCCGGGGTTTTGTCTCACGCACGGGCTGGTGCCAGATGCTCTACGGAGAAAAGCTGAAACCATGGAGGTTGACAAAGCAATCTCTGTCCAACTTGGGACTGGCTGATAGCTGAAGACCATCAGAATCCTTGAACGCTATGCTTAGCATTTTTTCCAAATTACTTACTTGTATTAATTACAACTCTGTATATTGTTGGTGACTATAACCTTTCAGAAGTCCTGTTAAATTCTTGGACTCAGTGGCTTTCCTGTGTTAATGACTTCCACATTTTAATCACATGTGAGAAAGTATTTCCTTCTTATATAGAAGTATTAATATAAAAGCCTGGCAGCATCTTTTCACAGGCTGAAAATATTTTTAATGAAAAACTAGTTTCCAGGCAGTATGGAGACGGCTTTAGATAACCTTTAAATTATGCATAACACCACAGGGACATAATACAGGTATAAAAGCTAGTCTATGAAATTCATAAGACTTTGGATTTACAGATACAAGTTCTATATGAACCTGACAACTCAAAAATTCTTGGCTTTCTCAGTACTCCAAATATTAGAAACATGGCAACATGTGAAGAGTCTTAAAACTGTTTCTGTGAAGAATGATCCAAGAAGTTTTAATTAAATGGAGAGAAAGTGGTCAAGTTGCTAAAGAATAGGAAATTTTTGCCAAATTGATTCAGGGATAACAGCAGAGCTCTGATAACACCAATCAGCTCTTATGCACACATTTTAAGTCAGCAAGACTTCGCAAAATACTACATGTCACACTGTGTGCAAGCTGATATTTAAAACCCAGTTAATATTTTGTTTTCAAAAGGGAATGGCCACATATTAATGTGCAGCTGTACGGTTTCTGTAACATTCTGCCTTTCAAGATTACTGTCTAGATACTCACCCACCAATTCAAATTTTAGCTGAAAAAGGAACTTTACATGAATTTTAATTTTTGTGGGCTCCAGATGATAATGTAGAAGTAACCTGGGTTATGTATGCCTAACACACATAACTTTCACAACTGAAAATTTCTCTTTCTTGTGAATAGGGTTGCATTACTCCTCCAGTTATGACTTTTTAGTTTTAACAAGCCAGCTGAAGTGGCTGCAATGTCACACAAATAAGGATATTTACTTTTTTGTGGACCTGATGGGACTACTGGGGAAGGTGATGAAAAGCCTGGAAGACACTGAAAAAAGCAGCACAGGACAGAAGGTCATTTCTGGGAGCATATGTTTGTTCTAAGTGCATTTACAGATGGATGCCATACAAGGGGAAGCTGGCATTTAACAGGTAGTTCACTCATCCATTTCACTGTCACTGAGGCTACTATTAAAAATACATATATAAAAAGGAGTTTCAGTGAGAGAGAAGGGAAAACAATGACATACCCAGGGCACAACTCCAAATAACACAGGAGATGTTCTGTGACGTCCTTATTACTCATTTCCTCTCGTCAGATTTTGACCCTTGCCTGCCTCATCCTGATGATTGAGACTTATGGTCCCTTTGCTAGTGAAGACCCCTTAGAAAGGAAACAAAAGGCAGCCCTTCACATTGCTGCTCCTTCAGAGAGGGCTGAGGCAGGCAGGGCTGGGGGCCCGGGCTCCTCCCCAGGGCAGCAGTGATTTACAGCTTCCAGAGCACGGTCCCTGCACCCAAACTGCTGCCAAGAGGGGCACGTCTGCAGCCTGTTTGACCACCCCATGGTTCACCAAAGGACTGCACAGCTTTAGGACTGGCTACCAGCAACGACAGTGGGACTTGGAGCAAAAGCTGAGATAGACACTCCTGCTATCCCTCCCTTAGCTCTCGTGTCCCAAATACCTCTGTCAGTTCTCAACCCTGTTTCTGGACAACCACTTTTTTTTCTTATTTTTCTTTTTTTTTTTTTCTTTTTAGAGTGATGTAAAGCAAAGTGAAAATACCAGAGGCTTACCTACAAAACACTAAATATAGCGAGCTGTAACCACTGTGGAGCTGATTCACAAGCAAATCAGATGTTGCTGCACTCAGGGCACTGCCATTCCTCAGAGAGACAGGGGCTGATACAGCACCAGCAATGTGATATTCATTTGTAGACACATGTCTGTCAGAACCCTAAATCTCTTACTATATTACCTTTGTGACTGATATTATGTGGGTCTGGAAATAATCAAAGGGAAGTCAGTTGTCTTGCGTTTGATAAAATGTAAGAATTTTTCTTACTCAAATGTCAAAAAATATTAACATAACTTGTATTCTATAAAGTGGAAAGACTCCAAAACCAGGCAGTGTTCCATGTACCTGCAGTGATAAGTGGAAGAATGGTTAGCTATAATGTGGATCTATAAAAAAATAAAACTCCCTTGTAAGTTCCTTTTCCATCTGGGAGAATACTGCAATTCTCCATGAAAAATGCCAGCAGTGTTTGTCATGCTGAATTTTCCTCAACAGTATGTATTTGATTCTGAATCAATCCCACAGAGAACAGCAGACAACATCAAAACAGAAGTCTTTAATTGCCCCATAAAATGAAGATTACTTTAGACTCCTAAAAATGAACTTCTATGAGTTTATCCCTGGAAAATGAAACCACTCGACGTTACACTGCAGTTATCTGGGATTCATCTCATATACTACTATATTTTTTTAAACTTTACTGGAAGTCATATTGAAAGGCCTACAAGAAGGCACATTTTTGGATTACCATGGCTTTTGTGTCTGGGAAACAGAATTTAGAACATATCTTTAACAAAATGGTCCATTTGGCCTAAACCACCCAAGGAAAGCAAAAAGTTGCTTTGCCTTTAGAAAACGCGATTTCAAATGTTTTCCAGTTGCAAAAGTAAATGTAGGCTGGGCTAACATTTTAGAGCAGATTCAGTCTACCTAGAAAAAAGCACTTCTATCCTGGAATACAAATGCTTGCAGACATTCTGTTTAAACTTTGAAGGTACCTCATTCCAGCATGACACGTGCATGTGTGTGGTAGGTGTCTGAGTCTATACACACCAGATCTCTCATCATGGTCCTCCTCACTGGGGAGCAAAGCAAGTATCCCAGTTGTGCCTGTTTTGTAAAGTGCATGTAAAGCATTAGGAAATGGCATTTAAATAATTTGAAATGGTTGATGACATTTCCTACAGAAAAAGGTGAAAGAATCTGTTCTTACCACAGACTCTTCAGCAGTGTATTTGTCAGTAATATAACGAAGTGTGGTCACTGACTGACACAGCTTGCTCAGCTACCAGGTTTCTTGTGGCAGATAGACTTTCTACATTCAAATTATGATAACCTGCTGAATAAGCCAAGGGATGTGAGCTCTGGAAGACAGGCCACACTCACTAAAAGGTATTTTTAAATGGTATTATATCAGTATATCCTACCAGCAAGTTATCCTAAAACAGATTCAAAAAGAATCCAAAGTGGCAACTCAGCAATACCAGCAACTCTCCAGTTCAGTGGAAACACAGCTGTGGGACTTGATGATCCTTATGCAACATGGGCATTTTGTGTTACTGAACAACTGGAGCTATTAGGAAACCTTATTTGCTTGTGGTCCCCACTTTTTAATGCCCACCTCTTAGGGATTTGTGGGTTGTAATGCCACCTCAGCTCTTTCTCCTGAAGGAGCCTTCTCTCTCTCTCTTCCAGAGCACAGGCATTAGAGCAATTTTTATTTTATTTTTGATTGAGTGTCTGGGAGATGGAAGAGCAGCGACTGCACTTTGGAGGCGCTCATGTGATGTCATGTGTTTGATTTTATATTTTTCCTTTTCTACTGGCTTTGACCACTTGAAGAAGCTTCAATATTGCTCTGAGTATCTTTCTTCCTCTGACACATAATCCTTTACAGATTACATGTCTTGTTCAACAGCATGGGGAATATTTGAAGCTATATATCTATTTGTATAGCTCTGCCAGACATTCTTCCTATGTCCTTCCTGTGCTGCGTTTGTAATTTTATCTGTCCTTCAAAAATTCAATTAAGGGACTGTTAATAAAAATAATTAAATTAGTCCTCTGACAATACAGAGCAGCACCACACAGATGATATATTACCAGTTCATGATGGTGCAATGAGAAAGAAGCAGCAAAATACTGGTAAGTCTCTTCTGCATCCCTCAAAATACCAAGGAAGGATGCTCTGAAGTGGCTTGTTAGAAAGGATGTCATGTGATACAGAATGCGAAACAGCTGCTGCTTTCTAAGTGAGGCACAAGGGAAGCTAAAAATAAAGAAAGCAGAAAGGTAAAATGGATGAATCCTGGATGTCTTCTCCTTATTCCTAATGAAAATAACTCTCAGCATTTTTTTGAGAAACAAGGGTGGAAAATATACAGAGGAGGGTTAAGAAAGACTATGGATGAAAACACCCAAAGGAGGATCCAAATAATGAATAAACAAGCAAACAAATAAATAAATCTGCAGCATTTCATCACAGAAATAATTCTCCAACTGTCCAAAGTGTTTTGTTTTCCAGCAAAGATGCAAAAATCCTAAAATGCATGACACTGTGTATTGACATAACTTTTTTATTTGATTCTATTCCAGCACACATCCAATATACTGGGGTGGGGAAAAGAGATGAAAGGAGGGGGAAGGATAAAAGATACCCTTACAATCAGGAAGGGAACCACTGTGAAGGATGAATAACTTATACGCCAATCAAAACAAATGCGAGTAAACACAGAGGAATTTTATTTCCATGAATGCTTACCTGTTGCTTCTTACTCTAGTCAAAACGTACAGATTCTTGACAATGTAACCAATGTGTGAACATTTCTGAAATTTGATTGAAATTACTTAATTTCTCCTGAATATGCAAATCCAGAAGTGGAAGAATCCTTAATTGTATACTACAACTAAAGGTGTGTAGTGTGCAGGTAATGGGTATGCCCATGTGTGTGGTTAGGTATTCCCAGTATTCTGAATGCCTGTGAATGAAAAGTTTTCTTGTCAAAAGGAAGCTAGTTAAAAATAATGGTATTGCTGTTTTTACTCAAAATTTTCTGTGAAGTTTTCCCGTCTTGCTCACATAAGCCTTCTGTTTATGATTTTAATTTATATGAGACTTCTACTTTATTTCTTTCTTTTTAAAACCAGCTATCCCAAAGCAAAATTATGAGTGACAGGCTGAATTTACAGGGTTGACTAGGTTGAAATGCTCCCACCATTCCTGGCTTGCTGCACCTGTGGTTCACAGCACATTAATCACAGTGTGTGCTGCAGAGCCTATGCATGTCCCACCTCTAGGTTCCAGCACTATTAATTGAATCTGGGGATGCAGCCAAACAGCTTAAAACTTTCCCTTTCATATACAATGCAGTACTTTGTCTTGTTAGGACAGGAACCTTGGGTGAGCTTGCTCAGGCACTCTGCAGAGAATTAGCACTAGGAACAGCGCGTGGGCTGAGTTTGCCCCAGCCTGCCCTCCTGAGACTTACAGCAGGACTGTTTCAGCAGCCACACTTCCCTTT
This sequence comes from Cinclus cinclus, assembly GCF_963662255.1. NCBI lineage: Eukaryota > Metazoa > Chordata > Aves > Passeriformes > Cinclidae > Cinclus > Cinclus cinclus. The sequence goes on along the minus strand of NC_085048.1, from coordinate 57,031,668 downwards.
ATGGCAGGGCCTTCCAGAGCATCCAACTGCAGAAATGTAACCTGTCTGTGAGGCATGGCTGTATCCAACACAGCCTTGCAGGGAAGTTGATCCACCCCTCTGGCACTTGTCCTCTCAAGATGAAAACAACTTTATTCTAGAGTCCAGTGAAAACCAATAAATTTTGACACTTCCATGCCACTCTTCATACTGTCTATACAAAAAACCCGTAAACTAATACGGAATATAAATGTGCCAGACCAATCAGAGTTGATCATGCACTTCAGACAAGCACGTTTCAGCATTACCTGTCACCTGAGTTGCCAGCAAGCCTTGTTTCTACTTAGCTCAAGAAGAGGACTGTGTTCAGCACAGCACCCATTCACAGCTAACCCAAGCAATGTAAACAAGGAAGAAACACTGTGCTTTGAGCTACTGCTCCTAAAATGCTTCAGAGAAAAAGGAACTACAGATTTAGGGTTGAGGAGTGAAGGGGGCCTGAAAATCTCAGAACTGGGTATTTCAAGAAAATGATAATCAAATAATGCCTTTAAACACCGTCCAGTACAGTTACATTGTGAGAAACCAATTAACCTTCTTTCAAGTATCATAGGATCTAAGGACTCATTAAATCAATTAATAATATGGTACTTCAAGCTAGTTCATCAAGTGCTATTAGTAGCACACTGTGTTCTACCACAGTTCCTTTACCACTTCCTTACAGACTAGTATTGAGTATCAACATTTTTGTCATTTGGGTTAAAAACAGGATTATATAAAGCTGTAACCTAATGTTACTGACACTGACTAAAAGTTATGGACAGTAGTAACTATAAAAAATTATAGAACCACCACAAGCAAAGCAATTGTTACTAAAACAATTAGTAAAACACTGAAAGCACTGATTTTACAGCTGCTTTTTCCCTGATCCACTTCAGGTATAAATGGAAAATTTCATCTGAGCTCTAGTCACACAGTTGCAGCCTGTTGGTTTGCTGTGGGTAACCAGCAATAAATTTATATGATCAAACCCACTGAGACACAACTGAGATAATTTTGATCGTGATGCAGGAAAACAGCTAACACAAATTTTATAGCTTTCAATAATCCTGTGTGCTTCACAGACCAGTCATATGAAACTAATAACTGATGATGAAACTTTTTATTAAGGAAAATCCTTGCCAAAGTGAAGGAAGATATACTAACTCAGAAACAACCACGGGGGAAAACCCTCCACTAAAAGCATTTTAAGCCTGAGACTGAAAAGAAATGGACTTCATAACATCATGTGAAAGTAGAAATACCCATTCAGTAGACAGGAGGTGTGAGCTGCCTTTTCAGCAGCACAGCTAATATTCCCCAAAACCAAAGGGAAGACTTGTCCCTGGCTGCATGTTGGTCCAGAAACACCCTCCTCCCTGTTGTTCATTGTACCCATGCTGACAATACCCAGCTCAACATAACACAAAGGTGGCAAAGCAGACCCACAGTATCTTTGGAAGCAAAAGCTAGTTATATATGTATATATATTTATGTATAAATGTGCCATTGAGCCAAAGGGTATTCATTAGGCATAATGCCCTGCTCATGGGCATCCTACCAACGTTGAATCCACAGGCAGTCCTACCCATGCCCACTGTGCCATCCATTGTGCCATCACAGATCTCCATGCTGCACTCCACAGCATGACATGGGTTCCTCCCACTCCACAGCCTAGTAAGGTACTACCTTCAACACTTCTCAAAAGCATCAAAAAGTTAATCAAAGGAAAGAGTTAAAAAAAAACCTAAATGCAGAGCTTTGGAGAAGTTTGTGCTTTAGTGATAAGATTTTGGCCATCTCCTTTCAAATCACTGATGTCTCTCTCACTGAGTTACCATGATGCTAATTTGACAAAATTTCTCTTCAATTCTGCACTCCAAAATCAATATAGCAGTGGTTATAATTTTTTTTCCTTACATCATATACTTGCAGTCCCACTCCATGAGCTGGGAAACCAAATAAGAAACCAAAGAAAAAAATGTATCATTGCCAAATTGGAAGGACACTAGTAAACAAATTCTTGAAACTATCACCTTAAAAACAGACTTCCAAAAGACTTAGAAGCTTTGGGTCAGTGACTAGACTACAGATGCTAATCCAAAATTGGAGTCAGCTTCTGAAGCAACCAAAATATGCCTATCAGACTTCCAGGACCACACTCCTTCTTCCCCTGTTCTCCCCATAAAGGCACATATGCCTGCCCACTTTCATGTCTAATACCTTGGCCCCATTCCCAGAGCAGTGTGTGATATCCTCCTTCCACTCTTTAAAGATGTGACACAGAATCCAGCTGCAACTACACTGAGATTTGGCTACAAATACCATGTGCAGCCTATCAGTTGCTGGAACTTTCATTCAGACATACATAGCAGAGAGTTACAATAGCTAAATAAATAAATAAAATATTGTACAACAGTAAAACCAACCTACTTCCTTACAGAATTTTGCAAGCTTCATATGAATGCTGCAAAGTACTTTGTAAAGGAGAATCACTGTAGGAGTCATAAAGAAAGAAAATGGATGGTGATTGTGATGATAGGACCACTTCCTTTGTCATATACAGTTTTAAGAACTAAGAACGGTCCATTCCAGGAATAAAGCCCCAAAGTTCAACAAGAAGATCTCCCAAGCTTTGACATTCAGATACCTAGCTATCCTTAAAAATAATATTAATTTTATTGTCATTAATTCCTAGCTTTGTAACACGTGACTCTATCTATGCTGCTCATTACAAGAATCAGTTCATGTGTATGCTACCAAATCAAATTTCAGTAATACCTACTTTAATTTCATGAGCCTTTGGGGGGCTGTGAAAAATATTTCAGCTGGAGAAGAAGCCAGAAGAAATCTTGCTAACTCTCAGTGTTAGCAAGATCCCCAAACAAGATGCCAAGAGATTTGCTTCTTAATTGCACTATGCAGTTCCTTTGACTGGCAGCCATCTCCTTCCCTGCCATTTTTCAGCCATCCCAAGAGAAAAATTCATACTCTTCCTGAATTTGTTGTCCCATGACACTCACTGGAGGCTCAGCAGCAGCAGTATGTGCACAGCTGTAAAACATCTGGCACACAGGTGTACAAAATGGCATTTGCTTGCTGTCTGGCTAGTCACCACACATTTTTTGGAAAGATAACAGTTATTGTGCAGAAAGACAGATAGTATTGTTGTGCTCACTATTGTAAGTTACATTTATCTTCAAAGGTGTAATCTACAGGGCAAGGTGGAAGAATAAATGTTAAAAAAGAAATTTTATGGAAGTCAAGCATGGTCCTCCACGTTGGTACTGATAATCCAGCTTGGATCCAGTTTTATTTCCAAGGAGCAAGTGAGTGGGGCTGGAAGGCACACTTTAAATAAATCCTCTGACACTGTCTGAAATGGAATGGGAGCAAATGCTTTCCACTGCCAGCTTGAACTTACAAGTTAATGCCAGCAACATTACAAACATTAATCTTAAATATAGCACCTACGACAGACTAAACACAAATCTCTACAAAAGAAGACTGTATAAAAGCAAATTTGATATACAAAAGGCAGCTCACACAGAGCAAAGAAGAAAACACATTGCTTTCAGTATAAGACATTAGATATTTGGAAAAAAAATACATAAGAAAATGCAATCAATGTCACATTTGCCAAAGGTGTTGATTGGACAAAACTGCTGACTCCAGAGTTCTACTTCAAATAGTACAAGACAGACCTGTGTGGCAAAACTGAGGAGGTAACTCATGCCCAGTGCCTACCATGAGCAAGCAGACACGTGTGAGCTTTAATAGAACAGGTGCAACACTAGCAATGAAGATTTTAACATGGACAGATAAAGCCACATTCAGAATCCCTCAGCACCTTGCACTACAACTGGAAGCTGCATCTTCATCACTGGCACCACTTGGGTATGCCTTTGCTTACTCACAGTACAAAACACCTTAGATTACTCCTCATGTATTGGCCATGGATGTATGGTTGCTCGTGTTGTGGGCAAATGGCAGCAGCACCTGCTACATGCTTCTTCATACCCCAGGAACTCATAAGGAAACTTGATGAGACTCTGCTGGCACTAGGGCTCTTCCAACCTGAACCAAGTTTTCAAACAGCAGTCCAAGGAACAGATTCTCTGATTTACAGTCTGTGGAATATAAATTACCTGCTATATTTGACATGTCAACATCATGACTCAGCTGGCAAACTCAACATTTTTACCATTGCAGAACTCTCACTTTTCCTCTGCTCTTACCCTCTTTCTGTTAAGAAAGAGCATATTCTACAGTAATACAGCACCAAACTCCCAATGTGGGCAATTTACACAGGAAAAAACAACTGTAATCCAACCAAATTATCCAATCAATGTTGAAACCAGAAAACACTGACTTGACTTTTACATTCACTGTCACACCCAACAAAATGTTTGCTTTTTCTTTCTATGCTAACTTTCTTCCGAAGGTTTTCTCCCCAAAAGAAAAGGCTCATCACGTCTCTCAAAAGCCTAGGGTTACTGAAATGAAATGGAACAAGTATGATTAGATGGATAGTCATAAAGACAGGAAACATGAGACAAGCATTTTAGAAAGAAGGGCAAGTCTTTATTATAAATCAAAGCTTTCCAAATGTTTCCAGCACCAAAATGGGTTGGCAGCATGAGGTGATAGGTGCTTTGGCAGAGATAAAACTGACAATGTGAAATGAAATATGTGTAGGTTATTAAAACAGGGAGCTTTGCTGGTAGCTGGGGTTTGTTGAAATTCTAATCAAGTTTCCAAAAAGAATTCATATTTCGAGTTAGAAAGGGATGCCTCATCTATTGGCAGAAGCTTTTAATTAGTTCTGAAAACGAATGGGTGCAATATTTTTCTTTAACTGATGTTATGCAAATGCATGCATGTTTCAGTTTACCTGTGCTTCTCCAGACTTCATACTTCCCTATCCTTGCTGCTGAGGCACCTGGAGTCAGTGAGCAAATGTCTCCCATTTTGATACTCAAACAGCAATTCAACTGTATCCATAACTCTTTATTTACACCAGCTCCATTCTCTATTGAGTTATCAGTACAGGACCAAACCCATGTTATTGGCAACTTTTTCATTCAAAAAGTAAATGCTAAAGATTTACCAGGAGAAGTGAATCTACTTTTCGTCCTGCAAACACTCTGTTGCTAAGTCAGAGGCAATATTCCATGAGCATCATTATACCCTAATGCATCATCCACACTGTAACAACATTTCATAAACTATTTAAAAAACAGGCTTTGCAGCTGCATGGCCTAGCGAGTGTCTCATGGGATCAGTACACAAAATGAAAGCAAAAAAAACACCCTCAGATACTACTAAAAATTTCTGCTGGAAAATACAAAGATTTTGTTTTCAGTTTTGGTGAGAGATTGACAGATTCCTCCAAAGGACTGCAGATAAGCAGGTAAATTTTAATTTAAAACTTTGTCCTGGTTTACAATACAAGATATATATTCTATTACCATCTGAGAAGGGTGATCATCCTTATCTCTGTGGGAAGTATCTTCTGTTAATGGGCCATTGAGTCCTACTGTATAACTGATAAGATTACATCATCCCATTGGGAGATGCTCCAGCCAGGAGGACGAGCCAAACCTTTCCTACCTAGATAAAAACTGAGGTTTAGAACATCAAAGACAACCTTTTTCCACTGGATTCTAGAGGAAGAACTAGACTTTTTCCCCACATCATCGCTGGACCCTTTGGAGGAAAACTGCACCAGCACCCTGACTGACAGGGTATCAGGTTTTATTCTGACTCTGTCAGTGGTTTTATTTATTTTTTTTTAATTGCATGTATTTTGTTTTTTTCCTTTTTTCTCTTCCCTATTAAAAATTGAATTACTGACTTGAAGTCTCACTGGTTTTGCTTTTCAAACCAGTACAAACTTTTAAGGTGGATTTTTTTTCAGCTGTTTATTGGCTTTCTTTTTCTAGTTACCATAACTTTTTACTATTTTTTTAAAAGTAAGTGAAAACCCAAACCAACAACTTACACCATTCCTATGTTCAAGACCATGTGAACATCAGAGAGTGGGAAGAGTTAACCTGTTTATACAAACATAAACAGGCTGTAAACAGTACTGAAGAATAGATACTTAGTGCAAAAATTAACACAATTCTGCATTACTCACTTTGACCTCTTTCCTACCCTGTACTTAAGTCTCCATTCTGCCCAGGGGCTCCATCTCCTCTCTGGAAGAAGACGACTGGAAGGGGATGAGACTGGCCCTAGGCACAGGTACACATATTCATGTGCAGACTGCAGCCCTGCCCTTGCTCATCCATGGCCAAAGGGATGTTCCTGTGGGACTGCAGGAGCTTTGTCTTAGTCCCGTGTAAACTAACTTGGGACTGGCCATCCTTCTCTGATGTGATAAGGTTGAATTTCTATACACATTCAGGTCAGCAGCTTTCTAATATCTGCACATCTGTGGCATCTGCCAGTTAGCATGTGGGTCACTAAATGTGCCCTGCACATTAATTGGTTAATCTGTGCCTATGGACATATTTTGGAATAAATATAACAAGCTTCAACATCTCAAAGGATTTTAAGACTTGGGTTGCACTGTCATTCAAACAAGGCCTCAAATGGCACAGACTAGTGCTAGCTTGATGTCCAGAAAAGTCAGGTAATTTCCCAGTTGTGCTGCTTTTGATGGACAATTTCCTTCTCATCCGAGTACAAGGATTGTACCTGACTTGTGCCTCCTCTGTGACATGTCGGAAAATTAGTGATGAAAAGCACTATGAAAGACATGGCATACTACTGCAAATATATCACATGATAGCCTATCAAAGGGGAAGAATGGCACTGCAGATTGATTTTGAATAACACATTTGGGAGCTGCTAAGATATCCATTGCTCAGTAAATATCTACTGCCTGTCTGCCACTGACAACAGATTTTGTATCCATTAATGAACAAAATACAAAATACACTTTTTGCAGCCTTTATCTAAGTGTATGTGAATTAACTTGTGACACAAGCTAAATAAGCTCTTCAAAATATGTAGCTCCCCCCCAAACCAGTCTCTTTAATGTAAGGTCATTTCTGACATACCTTATTTTCTTTCATGAATGCCTGAAAGCATAAGTAGGTACACTAAGAAATCCAGAACCACTTTTACAATTAGGTAATTGAGTCTGCAAACTGCAGTTAATATCCTTGATTCCTGGCTATCAGCTGCAGGCATTATTCAGAGGAGATGCTTGATCCAAAGGGAACGCATGAGAAAGACTGAAAAATAGCTAAGTGTGCATGTGGCATTCAAATGAACACAAAAATTTCTTTCAGAAGAGAAGACATTTCTTGGAAAACTATTATATATTTTGATTAGTGGAGATGTAAAGAAGAATTATTAAATAGAAAAAACAAAACTTTTGAAGTTTAGTTTCCTTCTATCAGCTGGAAGGAAAAACAAACATTGAGAACATGGCTTTGGATACAAGGTACAAAATATATGAAATCTATGGGCAAAATGGGCAAGTAAGAAAGGGGCCCTTCAGAGCAAGAGAAACAACCAGATGCTGTGAACCACATATGCCAACAGGGTGGAAAGCCAAAAGACTATTTGTTACCTGATGATAAAGGGTATAAAATAAACCAGCACATCTAAAACCAACACTTGGTTCTTACTCTGGGCACACCTCTCTTGATTGCTGGATGCTGGAGGTGATCTGCACAGGTGTGTCTTCTGTTGCAACATTATTTTTTATATCTAGGAAAGCTATTTATTCTTTGAAGGACATATGGGAAAACAGTACAGGGAGAAGAAACAAGTGTTGTGGGGCAAATGAAAGCGACTGGAAAAAAAAGGAGGAAATATGTCCTGTGCAAACAGGGATGGTACCAAAGCCACTTGGGAAAACATAGCAGGAAGCAGAGAAAAACACTAGCTGAACTGACAGATCTCATCAGCAAAATGCAAAGAACAGAGGCACATGACTTCAGAAGGTAATTGCTAAAAGATAGAAAAAACAAAGCAGCAGTAATGACATTATAGAGGCCTTATACCTCTCCGAGGCCTGAGAACAAATAATATCTCTAATGTAGTACAAGCAACTTCTATCTCAGTAGCCTGAACTTCAGGAACAATTCTGCCCTGGTGCCTGTGAACTAGGAGAAATTCCCATTTTGAAGACCTCCAAGTCTGAACAGCCAAAGCAAACAAGGAAAGGAATATAAAGATGTTGAGGGTTTCTGAGAACAGCATTTTTATAGCAGCAGTAAAGAACTACTCATTAAGAATTTATCATGTGCATCTTAAAACCCATTCTAAATGAAATTAAGAATCAATATGCCAGTGCATCCAAAGCCAGATAATTTTAAATGTAATTAATATTTTCTTCCTTGGAAACTATATAAAGCTGTTAGAATTATGTAGGGCTGAAAATAACATTATTTAAAGGCTGTGAAAAGGCAGAAACACCTGATTGCCCTTTTCCCCTCTTTTTTTGGAAATTGTTTTCTTTCACTATTTCTACAGATTTAAAAAAATATATTTCAGCAGCTGACTTCCTCTGAAAGTCTATTTCTCCTATAGGTTCTTTCACAGTTGGTCTGAAGTTCATCACAGGATACACAAATCCGAACAAGAATGGGTCCCAGATGCATTTACCTCAAACAGGCATGTCCTTTCCTGTTTTGTCTTTGCACACAAGAAAATCAATTAGTTCTTAACATTTTTTTCCATGCAACTACAAAAATCCTTTGAGTTTTGTTGCTTTTCTGTTGGTTTAAAACAGCTCCTATAACTTCAGTCATCACTTGTAAGAAACTGCTGTCCTATAGCAGCACCTCTAACACTTTCCCAGTAGAGTAGATTTATCTTTTGAAGTTCTCACTGCAGTAAGTTGCATCAGACTTTATTACACACATGGAACAAAACTAATACAAACTACTTGGCAATGCTTCCCCATGACCTGCACTAGTGATGAACACACTAACTCATCTGTTTAGAAAAGCAGACCTAATCACTGCATCAAAAAGAGAACAGATTTGGATTGTCTTCCTCTGAATATCTGGAGGTTTCTTCTCAATTTACAAATGAGTGTAGCAATTTCAATTTAATGTGGTCCTGTAAATAATTTTACCTCAGGCAAAATGACACACTAATGCAACACAACCAACAGCACTGGCCCAAACAAGAGAGATCTTTACACTTCAGTTAAAATGAATTGAGGCTAAAGGTTTGAATTCACTTTACAATTAAAGCAAATGTATTTTATGTATTTGGTAATCTTTCCTCCAAACTTTCCTTTAATTTGTCAACTTTTTCTATGAATTTACCTACAGGAAATTCCTTGAGGCTTCACACACAAATTGCCTTCCCACTTTATTTTTTGTTGGTTTTCACTAAACTACAGAATAAACTTTGCAGGAGGGCAAAGTACAATTTACCAAAACAATTTTAAAAAGTGGAAGCTCATTCTGTGGCAAAGGCTAAATTATGTCTTCCAAGAATCACATTTGGCAGAAGTCTTATTACAGCAGACTGCCTTGGTTTCCAGAGGTTACATCTGAATTACGAGAGAGCCAGCAACCCCAGCCCATAAACAGTAACACAACATGAGAAGGAGAGCTGGAGCAGAGAGCTGAAGATCGTGAACAGTTCAGGACTTTCTGAGACTGAATTTAGGATGTAAAAGCTGCTTACTGCTCAAGCAAGTACCAATAAGAACACACCTTTCATTCAGTACATTCCCTGGCTCACGCACACCTGGAAGAAGCCAGAAGTCTTCTAATTGACTTCCCTCCCCACCCTCTGTCCTTTTTGACAAGCCTGGAAGAACAAAACACAGTGACACTACTGCAAGGGACATAACACTTCATACTCAAGGAGTAAAATGTGGATTTGAGTGACACAGAGATGGGGCTAGCAAGTCTCCCCTTTACAACAACACAGGCAGAAGGAGATAACACATTTTGGGGGGGCTCATGCTGATGCTCTTCTGCACAGGTGCTGCTGGCACATGGAAACACGTCCATTCTTTGGATGAACTCAGGACCATTGGCATGTACATTTTGAAATTCTGACCACACAGAAAAATCCCACATTTAGATACATATGCTTTTCAGTCCAGGACTGATCCCAGGAAGAGCATGGACTGATCCCAGGAACAGCATGTATGTGGTTATTGGTTGGTTTTGTGGGGTTTTGTTTGTTTGTTTCTTTTTTTTATACATACAACTTCCTCTTGGCTGGATCCCTAAAGTTGTAAATTACACATTCTATGCTTGATGTATGCCATAATCTTGTTTGCCATTTTGTTTCCATAAAATGTTAAGTTTTACTGTGCCAACAACATAGCTAAATTCTTTCCATTTAAATAAAGCCCTTTAATTGTAATTTATTCTCATGTATATCCTGAGCTGAAACTGAAAACTATTTCTATTCTAACAACTAGAAAGAATATTCATAATTTCTGCAATGCAATGATTCAATTTTTTTTTCCTTCACAAGCTTTTCTGCTTCCCAAACTGGACACATTTCACGTTTTATGCCAAACATGCCAAAATAAAAACTGCCTCCAGATGCCAAAAAAGAAAGACCAAAAAAAAAAGTGGAAAAAAATGAGGAAAAAGATAAAACGATTAGGCGTTTGACTACTATAATGAAGATATGATGGTCATCTATGAAATCATATCAGTTTGCTGCAATAATGTGTACTAAAACTGAACACAATGAAGGTGTGGTTTAATGCATAGAAAAAAGCATACATTTTCAATGCAATCCACAGTCCAAACAAAAAGTGGATGAACAACAGAATGATAACTCCTAATACTCTATCAGCAGAAATCTCTAGCTATAGAGATTTTTTCTACAATACCTGATGATTAAACTAAAAGCAGCCTTCTATCAATAAATTCATTCCCACAATTTACATTTTTCTGTACTTATAAGGAAATTCTTCTTACATCACATGGTGACTGCTCCGTTCATTGCACTCCACCTCCAGTAATAACATTATGAATTAAGTCAAACATGCATTAACTGATGGGTGGAAAACAGTCTTTCCAACATAAATACACAGAAATCCTTAAAATACTTTCAACGAGAAAGAGATACCACTCAAAAATGCTGGTCAATGGCAAAGATGAATAGGATCTGATCTGTATAGCAAATACATTTCCTCTGAATACTGATACAGTGCATATAAAAACAGGAATAATCCCTGCTGAGGCTGGGTTTGAATGGGCATTTACAGAAGGCACAAGGCCAAGTGCCCTGTCCTACACACCTGGATCACAACTATCCCAGGCAGTGCTACAAGCTGGGGGAACAGCAGCTGGAAAGCTGCCCAACACAGAAAGACTCGTGGGTGCTGGTCAACAGCAGCTGACCATGAGCCAGCTGTGTCCAGGTGGCCAAGAAGGCCAATGGCATCCTGGCCTGGATCAGCAATGGTGTGGCCAGCAGGAGCAGGGCAGGGATTGTCCCCTGTAGTGAGGCCACATCTTGAGTGCTGTGTCCAGTTCTGGGTCTCTCACTACAAGAAGGATATCAGGGTGTTGGAGTGAGTCCAGACAAGGACAAGAGAGCTGGTGAAGGGTCTGGAGCACAAGTCTGGTAAGCAACTGAGGGAACTGGGTGTGTTTAATCTGGAGAGGAGGAGGCTCAGGGTGACTTTACTGCCCCCCACAACTCCCTGAAAGGAGGGTGTAGCCAGGTGGGGATAAGCCTCTTCTCCCAGGAATCCAGCAACAGGATGAGAGGATATAGCCTCAAGTTGCACCAGGGGAGGTTCAGTTTGGATATTAGGAGGAATTTCTTCCTGGGAAGATATTGGATTTGGCTTCCCAGGGAGCTGGTAAAGTCACTGTCTCTGGAGGTCTTGAAGAAAAGACTGGAAGTGGCACTCAGTGCCACGGTATAGTTGACAAGGTGATGTTAAGTCACAGGTTGAAATCCATGATCTCAGAGGTCTTTTCCAAATGAATTGATTCTGTGATTCTATGAAAAGAGTAAAAACATAGGAGAGCAGGAGCACTATTTATATATCAATGTCCTTTCAAACAGGTTTATATCCTGTATAATAGTAACACTCTTGGAAACCTGAAATTGGATCTGAGCCAAAACCATGAGCTGGATGGTGAGAAAAATCTTCAGGACAGCCTTCTGAGCAACCACTAGGTAAACAAAGCCTGGAGATGCTCACAAGGGAACTCTACTGTGAGCAAGGAAATCAGGTATTTAAAGTCTCACAATATGAACAGCACTGCATGTAAGATACCAAATGAGCTTTTGTTTTCCAGCAAAATAACCACAGACCCCTGTATTTTTGGCTATTTCATGAATCAAAGAAAGGTAAAAGTCATACAGCTTCCTTGTACAAACTCCCAGATTAGCAGTTCACTTCTGAGCCCCAGCAGTTTTTGAGAGCTGTGCAAATGCAGTAACTTCTGGGCAGTGAGAGGCAAGTGCTGCAAATGGAACTGGGGAAAAACAACTCAGTGGTACCACCTATGCGGCATTTACTACTTCTTTTTTGGGGGTGCATTTGTCATGTTATGGATAGCATTGCCTAAAAGACGTGTAATATAAATTAATGTCACCGAGATTCCATGGTTTAAGATGTCCCCAAGTACACTAATCCAGCAGTACTTCTGCCCTCACAGCAGACTGAAAATAAGGAGCCAAACATGAACTCTTAAGTGGTGTTGAATTATAATGCTGTTTTGTGAAAAAATATAAGTGAAAAGTAAAATCAAGCCAGAAGATTTATTTTCACTTACCTAAGTTAATATTAAATAGGACTAGAAAACAGCACAACAGGTTTCTACAGATGACAGATTGTCATAGTTCTTCCAGCCTCAGTCTACTGGTTGTTTTTATTGAGTGAGCAAGTAACAAAAACAGATCACGTCAGTGTAAGAGTTTACTGATGATTTACTAAAAGGCAAACACATTTTCTACATTTCTCTGCAGCTTTCGCTTACGGTATGCTCATTTGATTGCAACACTGAAACCAGAAGGCTACCTCAAGACTTGATACTCTTGATATTCAGTATTTGTAGGGTGTTAGCGTGGTAGGTGCCCTGCGAGATACAAAAGATTTGCCACTTCAGGAGAGTTACTATGCAATCCTTTCCCATGCAACAATGCAGATCTCTCCTCGACACATACCCAGTGTTCCTTTACAGACTGCTTTTGATTATGAAACCAGAGTTTAAGGAGAATCAGAGCAAGGTTTTCTGAAGACTGCAGGGGATATAAATGTTATTTCTGTGACTATAACAAGCCTCCATAATGTTTAATCATTGATGTGTTGGTTGCTAAATGATGATTGAAACTTAGTATCTTTATGCTATTTTGCATATTTGTAAAAACAAGAAACAGTTGGACTCGACCACCTTTTTAAAACTGCTGCAGATATGGAATCTCCAACTAAAAAAAGTGAAGTAAAAACCTGTAAAAAAGTGACATGAAAAAATAGCCCCTGAGTGGCTGTGCAACAACAACAAAAAAAAGCCATGACCTTATTACCTAATTCTCATAACTTTTCCTGAAAGCATGTACTCTGAGGTTAACTTTAGACTCAAAGTCTTCAGAGCATTGCTGAGCTTGAAGTAGGACAGCTCGTGCAGAACTTTAACATTTCTAAAATAATTTCTTTCCAATTGCAACATTCCTATATATGACTGAATAGCTCATTCTGAATTTCTTCATGTCACTATCTTTTCTTATTAAGCCTAAAGCCCAGCTTCTTATGTTGTCTAAAGAAACATGGTTAATAAACAAAGGTGCTGTGGTCAGGCACTTCAGCCTAAAGTATCATGCAATTATAGAATTTTATCTTCTGAAAATAGGGACTCCCTAGGGAGAAACTGTTTAGCCTGCTAGCTCCAAACTTTGACATGTTATTAAAAAACATTATTAAAAATGTGAAACCAGTTAAAAAGAATGTTCCATTTGTGTCAGGCATTTTTATATGACATCAAGAAAAGCTGAATGTCCAGCTGTCAGGCACTAACCTGTGAAGTGTCAAGCACTGGTATAGCTAGCATGGGATTATCATCCACTGGATGGCTTTGGAGATAAGAGTCAAAATTATCTCAAAGAAGCCAAAGTTTGCGGTAAAAGTGAAGACCCATCCGTGCCACATCTTGGACCTTTTGCAGCTGTCCCAGACAGCACCATTATCTGGCACATTTCATTGGAATACTCTCCTTCATACCATTCCCTCAGGTCCTGTCACTGGCCAACAGAGAGAGGAAGTTGTAAACTGCAAGGAGTTCTTCCCCTCAGTCTCCTCTTCTGTTCATTTCAGGAATCAAGTGATTTTAGCTGCTCCTCATTAGGCTTCTGCTCCACACCCATCACCATCTTCACAGCTGTCCTCTGAATGCTGTCTAATAGCTTTATATCCTTTTTTTTTAAAGTGACACCCAAAACTGCACACTGGACTTGATTTGAGGCCAAGCTGGTCAAAAAGTAATGCTCTACTTACGACATTTCATAATTCCATAGGTAAAGAAAGATTCCTCTTTTCAAAGCAAACCCATTATCACTTATCAGCATTTGTATCTTTTGTATTTTTGTAAATAAGGACACATGAGGAGTATCTCAGGAAATACTTTAGGATTTTCATGTGGGTGGGTGGGTGGAGTAGGGAAGGAATAAGCAGCATAACTTTATCTTTTAGCATTGTGCACACAATGTAGGTCAGCCTACTCCAATGGAAATACCCCGTGCTGATTCTTCACATTCTTAGACATAAACATCTCATGATGTTGTAGGCCAGGAAACAGTGAATTTTATTCATGGTCCTATCCCAGAATTGTCAGGGGGACCTTACTGTTAGTACCTCTGGACTCCTTAATTGAAAAAATAAAAAGACAAAATTTTGCTTGTCTAGCAAATGACTAATACAAAGAGGTTGCATGTAAATGTTGAGTATTATACCTTCTATAGTCCATGCCACAATGTAATAAATTAGAGAAGCTCAGTTTCTAATTTCTCAGTAAATACTATTTTGTGCATAATAAATGCAGGACACATTTATTTCAATATAAAACCATCTGGAAAATGCTCTTCCTTCCCTATAAAGGCTATTTGTTAACTAATAATAGATATATTATTTTACTGTGTAAAAGTCTAACCTATTTTTAACCTCACATTGTCATAGAAAGTTTATGGAGAAAATACTTACAAAAAGGAAATCAGAGTCCATTTCCTGTTTTAACAATGATAATCCCTTGACCAGAAGGCACAAATATTCATTCCTCTTTAATGTTAATTAGCACACTATTTATTTTATATTTCACAATTTAATGAAAGAAAGCAAGTTGCTGGGAATATGATTAAGTTCAAAATATCTTTCACCTTATTTATCCAGAACTCAATAAAACTGTTCAGTCAGACTTGCAGCCTCCAGCTAGGTTCCTGCTATTAGCCTTATATAATTTTTAGAGTTTCAGTAACAGTAAGTTGCCAAGCTCAAATATACAACTATCTACATCTGCTAGATAGTTTGTCTTACTGGACAGTCTGGAAAAATTTCACTCACTTGATCCAAACTATAAAGTTTTTTGCTGCTATCAAGGAATCAATACTTTTAAAATTTGCAAATCAGCATTTGAAAAATGCATCAGTAAGAACATTGAGAGGACAATTTTCTTTTTTTTCTTTAGGTGAGCATAAGATAGCCTCTCAAAAAAATTGCATATAGACAGGAGTTTTAAAAAGTAACTACTGCTTCCTTAATGAATGGCTGAATCTCTACATTTCCCATTTGAGCAATAGAGAACCTTTTCAGAAACTGTAATTTCTTTAACTGAAGCTTATCAGGCTGAACAAACAAAAATAGGGAGCATGAATTTCATTTCATAATTTCAATTTTTCCCTACACAGAAGAATAGCAGAATTCTGGAAATGACAGGAGTATGGCTGCTACTACTGCCCTGAACCATGACAGGCAGCAGTGATACCCATCCTGCCCCAAAGCAATCAGATTCAGTGACCCCTATATCTGGCAGCATCAGCCTCTTCACCCCAAATATCATGAACAGGGGAAGAAATACCTGGCTGCTCTCTCTAATGCTCAAGTCTGTACATCTTCTGTATGGATAGCATAATCAAACCCTTAGCACTGCTGTTTCAAGGCATTCCATAAACTGATTTTTGAGTTCATGTGTGGGTCAAAATCCACACGTACCAGGCTGATTGAATGAGCTCTTTACCAAACCCATTTACCTACTCTGGACACATCAGGTGTGCTAACCAGCATGGTCAGAGCTCTAGACTGGGACCAGGGTAGGCAGGTAGCACTGCTGCACCACAGAGAAGCTGCCATGATTCATCCACCTGCTTCCCTCTTTGTCCTGCAGAACACCCAGCAAGTGGCATTCACTAAGTGCTCAAACTTGCACGTGCCTGCATTTCCACTGCAACATCCCTATTTCTTGTCTGAAGTCATGCATAAAATCCAAGGGCAGTTGTCCAAAATTGGTGCTGGCTTCCATCCAAATTGCACTTCCCACTTTTAACTGATACATCTTTGTTAAAAGCAAGCCCCAAGCAAATAAGCTAATGTACATCTTTTAAAGAGCCCTACTCTCCATATGGAATATCAGCCTCTTGTTTTTTGCTTTCTTAACTGATGCAGCCATATCCATTCTTATGGGTGATCATGGACTGTAAATCAGAGACAAGGGAATGAAACAGATAGAAGACATACCCAAACTGGTTATGATCACAGGTAGGTGTCACTGGCACAGCAAGACCTTAATGGCCCCCAGGCTCCCTGAAAGCCTTGACCAAAGCAGGCTTTCCCAGAGGAGAGCCTTTGGCTCCACGTGCACTACAGGTGATTCCCATTTACCTACACTGATGGCATCTGCGAGCCTGAGACAGATGCACTGAGTTCATTACATACAACTTCTCAGCTCTGACGAGGGCAAGACATTCACAATCACAATGAACAAAACTGTTTCAGAACATAATGAGTTCTCTTGGTCTCAGCATCGCTTAAACACGTCTGCACCAGCCAGGAACTACCCGTGATCAGTGAATTCATCCTGCCTGGGCTGCTGTGTCGAGGCAGCTCATCTTAACTGAAAACATGTGCTCAGGCACTTGTGATCCTGTCATACCAGCCTGGGAAATTCCTCTGCAGCTGCTCTGATCCACCATACCTTCCCATGCCCTTTCACATGGAAAGCAAAGGAGGTTAGGTAAAATTCTCTCAAGAGATGGGAGACTACAAAAATGCATTTTCAGGGGATCAGTCTGAAACTTCTTCTGGCTAAAGTGAAACATGAGAGTCACCTCTTGTACTTGTAAATAAGTTTTAAGTTTACCTATTAAGATAAACTACTTTAGATTACCACTGACATGTCTTAGAACTTGAACATAATGTTACATTTCTATGGATGTATTTAATATAAATATACTTGGAAAAGATTACCAAGGAAAGTATATAAATATACTTGGAAAAGATGACCACTTGATTCCTTTTTGTTACCAAAAGGTTAATTTTATTTAAAACCAAATTTAAACATTTGCATAGAAAAAAATCTCTGACAGGGCTTAAAATAAGATGGTAAGATGGGAAAATAATTTTGGAAAATAGAGGATGCTGGATACAAAGAAATAATTTCACAAGAATTATACTGAAATTTGTTATAATGGAAGTATTAGTAGGGAGAAAAATCTCATCAAAATTAAACATCAAATAGCTTACCAAAACACAGGGTCTATTTTCTTCTTTGATATGTTATCTAGTGATTTCATCCTGCCCCAAAAAAAAGAGGTTTTCCCTTAACAATTCAGTTCACTGAATAACACACAAACACACCTACAAAACTTCCTTTTTCTTCTCAGTAGAAAACAAATCAAAACCATTCATTTGTTTCTCTAACTACAAGTGCTGGCCCTCAAGAAATGTATGGTTAGGTGGAATAAAGCAATAATAAGATTTAATCTGGCCAGCAATGGGACATGGTCTTTCATTCAGAAGCAGCAATATATTGTACATTATTATGATACAGATTAAATAATGCTTACTAGCAAACAAACATCAGTCAAGATTGACAGCATGAACTCTACAGAATCTAACTGTCTTGCCTTTATTATCTGTCAAAATATGGAGAGGAGGAAGAGAGGCTGGTTTGTGGGGTTTTTTGGTTGTTGTTTCAGGTTTTAAGAGAGTATTTTACCATATGCCTGTGTCACAGCCATAGCATGAAGGTACAGTGATCCAGAGCAAAGTATATTTACTCTGTATTTCCAACAAGCACTGGCTTATCCGCATCAGTTTAAAACAAGTGAAGTAAACAGTAAATGCACAGACTATATGAAAATTTCTGTCATTTAAATACATTATTTTCTATTCAATTCCAAAAGTTACAGAAATGATAATGATATTTTCAAGTCAGCTAACCTCTACTCTTTTCCTCTTAAATTTAAATAAAAATCCTTAGTCATCAGCAAGGCATGTTCTGCTCTCCTGTAACTACATTGATTACTCACATGACTTCTTCCTTCCCACATCTTAGGTCATGTCATTGTTCAAACTAATGCTTTTGGAACACCTTCAAAGCTCTTTAACCCTTGTGGCTTTTATGTCAGTGTCCTCTTCCAGTTCTCTGTGTACATCTTGGATGTGTCTTCAAATAATTTCACAGGTGTCTCCTCTCATTGGTACAATTCTCAGTTTTTCTCTTTCCAGCCAGTCCCATCCTTCCAATCCTGCCCTCAACCTTTTATTCCCATCTTCTGATCACAAATGGCCACAGCCATCCTTGAATCTTAACTGCCTCATAGTCCATACACCTGGGATGTTTGCAAAGGCAAACCATTCCATTATAATCTACAACTTTTTCCTCAGCCCTTCAGCTAAATCATTCACTTAGGACTATTTCTGCCTCATCTACAGAGACCCTCCCCTCTCTGGCCAACCCAATACCATCACAACCACATCATGCAATCCACCAAGGGCCAGAAGTGGATTTCCTGTTATTACACTAACCTCAGCTTACTAACTAACCTCTCAGCCTCTAGCTTTTAGACACAACAAACTGAAGTTGATTGTCCTCACCCTCACTTCCAGCCACCAGTCATGCCTATCTGGTCACCTATCTGGCCCATCAACCCTACCCTGAATACTTTATCAGCCTTCCACCAAGTATAACATCATTCAGCATTTCCACGTGTGCATAGCTGGTCACTGTACAGGAATGATGCACCCTTTGAACATCTCTCCCTCACTGGGATGGCACCTACTGTAATAGATAAAAAGGCACATCATCTAACAGAGGGCAGCTTTTCTTTTCCTGTTACCAGTTTTCAATTTAGAACTAAACAATTGTTAACCTGCTTTCCTACATGAGTCGAACTTCATGGCTTTCCTTTACTCGTACTGCTTTCACACTTCTTGCAGTTATCTCAAAACTAGCCCACTGAGTCTGTGAGCACCTAGCTTTCACAACTAGCTGTTCTGAGCACTGCTACAACACAGCAATTATACAACACCAAAGGTAGGTGCCAAATGCCACATCCCCAGGCACATTTTTTGGACCAACAGTGGTCAGAATATAATACCTAGCAGAGCTTAAATCCTTTGTAAACAATATAAAATTGAACTGTAGGATAAATGTTTTACAAAGCATATATAAACCTCACCATCACTTATATTTTTGAAAACGTTACCCTGTGTTACATAGATCACCAGGATGAGCTGAGCAATCAAACCATTATTGTTCATCTGTCCCATAAAAACACCAGAGAAAAGTGACAAAAATAACAATTTGGAGACAAACTGAGCATCATGCACCACTAAAAAAACTGCAATTTCACTTCAGGTGGCCTGGACTCCAGCTTAAGTTTAATAGACACTTTCAAAACTTGTTAAGCTCTTAACCACTAAGAAAGAAGAAGTTTATTCAACAGGGAACAATATTTTCCTTCTGAAACTATTAATAAAGATATTTAATTGTGATGTCTCTTCCCTCTTACAATATCCAGGTAATATTCTGGCCGGACAGTCCTGGCCCTCACCCACAAGTGAACTAGAGCTTTGTTCCTCCCGTACACTGATTTCAAACTACACTGGGTCACCCCAAGAGTTCCTTCCAAGGGGATATAGTTTCAGCACTAGTTCCAGAGACTTGAAGTTCTTTCTCTATGAGGAGAAAAATATTTCTGTGATAGGTTGACCTCTCTTCAGATATGTTGATATCTGAAGGATGCCAGTTTATTGTGAGAATTTGGAAGCTGGCATGACTCCAAAAGCTCCACATATTTTCAGAGTGACCATGCCTGTAATCTTAATCCATTGAAATGAAAGTGCATATGACTGGAGAAGAGTAGTACACACTTAAAAATCTCATTATGACTCAAACACAGATTTATTTATTGCACCAGTGATTTGGTAGCATCACTTCACAAAGGCAAAAGGCAACTTCTATGACCTTCCTGCATTCCTGCAACTCACATGAAAAAGAACAATGGAAATGTGGCTGAATGTGAGAAAGCACTGAACTGCTATGGCTTTTTGGGTGGGTGTGGAGAGAAACACACGTACTACAAAAAAATCTAATAACTCCCCACCCAAGCATTGCTAGTGGATGACCTCACTGGTTTCCTACATGTACTCCAGCAGCTTTCCTGCCATCACTCTGTTAAGCCAAGCAATGATGTCAACACTCCACCTGTGAGAGTGATGTAGCCCTCTGGGTCATGGTCTCAGAGAACTTGGATAAAAGCTGTGCCAGTGTTAATTAAATGCACCTCTTGTTTCACTGCTGATTTCCTCTGATAAGGCTCAGCTCATTTTTCCTGGAAAGACTTCCATGCTGTATGGGAACTGGAGCCAACCATAACACAAACCAAATATTGCTTAGAGAATATGAAGACAACATGCTAAATATTTAGTTAAAAAAAAATAAAATCACTGTGTATCAGAGCTGAGATAAATACAAATCTCATTACTTTGCAGTTGCTAGTGACAAGGCTAAACTACAAATGCTAGTTACTGCAGATAGTTTATTATCTTTCATCAATACTTGTCTCTCTCATTTGTAATGCTCTTCCCAATTACACGGCAGCAGAACTCTAACAACCTGCTTTACTGATAAATTCTGACAGAATATGAGAAGTTTGCCCGGTAAAAAATATGCTTTGAGAATGGAGTTTGACATTTAATTAGCATCAGAATTATCATTACAACTTTAATGAAAAATAGGACTTTTTTCCTGCCATCAGAAAAGCCTGAGCTGTAAGAAGGTTCTGAGCAGCTTAGGTATTAAGGGACCTCTCCACTAATACAATTAACCAGCAAGCAGTGGAAAGGAAAAAAATTATATGCTGCTCCTTCTTTTTTTCCTATATAAAGAAATCTAATCCACTGTCATGACTGGATGCTTTCACCATATGCTGTCACTGGGATTTCTGTACTCCCTCTTCTCATAGCATTGACTTCCAGCCACTTTAAGCCTTCAGGACAAGCCTTTTTATACTTACTTTGCTCTTGCAGACATTTTCAGATAGCTTTATTAGGAAGAGAACCGCCAAAGGAAGGCTTTCAGTTTTGTTTTTTTTAGACATCAAAAATATTTCTTCTTGCACAACTTAAAAAGTAACACTAACCTTAATACTTGGTTGCTGACAACACCGCGCACAAAAAATCAGTAGGTGATAAGTTAGAAAAGCAATTTCAAAAGTCATGATGCAATTATATTATGATAGTTTGTTTCACAATCACAACTCTCCACTCTGAAAGGCAGCAAGTTGGACCACTTGCTATAAATTTAATTCTCAAGAAAGAACTGCATGGTAACAATGTTAGGAATACATTCATATTCACTCATTCATTCTGATTTGTAGCAATTGTGATGGTTCCAAGAAATGTTCTGTCCTACATTCCTGAGCATTACATTCCTGAGTATTAGCAATATTTTTCCAAACAACCAATGATCGATGTCCGTATATTTACATTTTTACCTCTTGGGGATCTTATGTTTATACAGTACCTCACCTACAAACTCTCTTGGAATACATAACACAGAGTACTTCCCAGTGCCTTTCCAGCTCAGGATATGGGAGAAGTTCCATGGCTAATACTACCTCTCACCAAAGTCAGGCTAACTAACTTAGACATATTTTTTACACTCTACTCCAAAAAGAAATCTCATATACAAAATGTCTTTCAAAAGAACTGCAATTTTTGGCTCTAAATTGAAACAGAAAGAGGTAATCCTTGAACTTGTTTGGTTTATACTGCTCCTATGGACAGTTTCTATGGATTTATGACACTGAACTGCAGCTAGTTTATAGCAAAGCATGCAGGGTGTGACTCATTCAGAAAGCTCAACCCAAGAATATTTCATTCTGACATCCAACAGAATAGCTCCCTCATGGATTTGAATTAGTTGCTGCCCATTACTCACATGCTCTCCTTCTCATAACTTCATGACACACAACTTGCAGTGCAAACTTGAATCCAGGCCATGAAGGAGATACTAGAAGTTCTGACAAGTTTTATCCTGTCACCAGTAATTGGAATTTGGTCATACACAATTTAAATACACAGATGTGCTCTGCTTCTGGTGGATGTGAATAATATGGTCAGGCAGAAGGAAAGCATATCCCCAAGTCCAGTGACTTAAAGTGACACAGTTTCCTGAACTCCAGGAACCCTCTTGGTCACAAAGTACTTCCTTCCTCATTTCAAACACTTGATTGTTTCAGAGGGAATTCAAAACAATAGATTAGAAACTTTCAACCTTTCCTAAGTGTACTGCTACACAAGGAAATCAGGCCGTTCTCTGGGAAGATGAGATAACATTGGGAGAGTACTCTTTCCGGAAATGCAATGGCTTTTGTATCCCTTCTCCAGCAGCATCCCATGAATCAGCTACATGTAAGTAATAACTCTAGCTATGAGATGGCAGATGCAGCTCAACTGCTGTTTGGATTAAGATGTGTGTGGTTGGCAAAAGGCATGAGCCAACTCACTTCTCAGATATTTCAATAAGGCCTGTAAGGGAAGAAAGTATCAGGAGCTTCCTAATCCAAGTCTGTACTTGTAAGGACGGTAGAAAGAAAGGATGCCGATTACCTCATTTTATCACCTCATTGTTTAAATCTCTAAAAAAGGAGAAGGAATGTGCTGTTATTTCTGCAGTTAAAAATCTACCCTTCCCACTGTAACTTACTTCTACAGGACCAGTAGTGATGTTCACAAAGACTGGAGCAGATCAGACTCATCAGCTGAAGAGCAATTATTTTAAGCATACTCTATTCCCCAACATGATTCCTTTAATCTAAATACATTAGAATGGTTTGTAATGATGGATAAAAGATTTAAAATTTAGAATAACATCTAACTAGTTATTTACAGGCTGCACTTCGAATAAGAAAAGGCAATGACAAGTAAATTCATTTTTCCGCAGCATTAGGGTGCCTAGATACCATAGGTTAACCTAAAAACAACAGCAACGAAAACAACAGCAAGAGCCATTCTCTCAGACCCGACAGTCAAAGCTCTAATATAACACTGGATTTTCTTGATTATCTTTTCCTATCAATCTAGAGCTACAAAAAATTTGAGGATAAGGTTATTATACAAAAACAAGAACTCACATGGCTCTACAGATTATTTTTAGAGGCAAACAGGAAATGCACGTCCCCGTCAAGCTGGGTGAAAGGGGAGTTACCTAGTTGAATACTTTGCACTCACCGTTCCTACCAGAGGGTAGATGAATCCAGCTCCAACGCTGGCTCGCACATCACTAATTGGCAAAATGAAACCAGTGGGAACACCCTTCCTCTCAGGCTGATGGGAGAGGGATAGGTGAGTTTTTGCCATACAAATGGGAAGATTTCCAAATCCCTAACAAAAAAAAAATAGGGGAAAGAAAATAAAGAGAAATGTTTTTAAAATTACAGTAAAGACACATTATGCTTTTTTTTTTGCTATCAGTATCTTCTAGAAACCTCTCATACAGCAGTTCCCTTTGGGCTCTAATGACCTAGTTAGACACCAACTTGAGATCAGGATTCAGAGTCCAAAATTTTGTAAGGGTATTAATGTTTTCTTGGGGGTAAACACAGCTGGTGCTCATGATGCTTTCCTTTGTTTTTAAACAACACAAAACCTGCATGGGGTGACGGCACCCCCTTCATTAATGCCAATGAACTAGTTACTGAAAATGTGGGAGAAAATCAGGAAAAGTGCCTCAGCAGCTTCCCCCACCCATTATTTGTCTCCAAGTTATTGATTAATCTTGAGTTAGGCACCTTCCACTCTTCTGTTCAATTATTTGACAGTTAGGGTCAGAAGGAGAGGTGGCACTTCAACTTTTTGACATTGTGAAAATATTTCCTAATATACTAACATTTCGACTAAAAAATGGATTAGAGAATCACAGCAGGAAAAAATAAAGGCATGGATTATTTTCCTTCAAGTACACTAAGTAAACTTCTTTTCCATTTAGAAGAATGAAATTCATTCTCAGGAAGTTTGCGTTACTGGGAAAATGGCTGTCCACATGTCTGACCAAGGACTTCTGCTTGTCTGACACCAAGCCACTGAAGTTGACTTAGGAATTTTTCCTGGACATATTGTTTCTACATTCTGACAGAAAGGCTCCAGCCACATTTATGTCCAGAAGCCATTCCACTACAAAAAACACATTCCAAACACACCTCTCCACATGGTTTCAAAACTTTTCAAACTGTAACATGCTCCCACATGCTTTAGGACAGGTGATCTATTTCATGTTCTAGTATTCACAACTCCTTGAAAGTAATAGGAATGGAAAGAAATAAAAATATTTTACAAATATTGGGATCTTTGTTATCAATGTGCATAGCTGTGCACAGGTATGTTACTGTGTTTGCAAACTCTTTTTGGCAGGTACAAATGAAAATTGGCTACATTTGCTAGCAGCAACTTTTGCAGATACGCAGTTGTCAGGTTTAAGAGAGTAACTCAAACTGCAGAGAAAGTACAGTTTCATGGACAATCTCAAAAGCAGTCTGAACACCGTTTATATCTCACAGGACATCACTTTCAAAGTTAAAACCATTCTAATTCCATTCCATAACCATTTCTAATGGTTAAAACCATTCTGTTCTATTGAATATAAACCAATCCATACTGATGTCCACAGTTTACTACCATGGGTAAACCCATGCCTTTCAGCAAAGCTTGACTTAACACTCCAGTCTGAGAACATTTTACACTCCAAGGTTTCCCAAGACTTGCATCCAGCAGGTACCTGCCTGCATAATTCCCTGGTGCTCTCACCTGTCGGGTGTAACGATCAACTTGAGACTGTGCAACAGGAGACAACTCTATATCCTCAGCTCCATACACCTTCTGAGCAATAATCCTTATTTTTTCAACAATAGGAAGCTGCAGAGACAAGGGAACAATACAAGGATGAACATTAGCCAAGAGAAACTAGGATCTTGTTTGCTGAGTGAGGCCTCTGAATCTTTCATTTAGATTCATCCTTGTTGAACAGGCTTGCTAAAGCATGAGAGCAAGTAAAGAGCACTGGTGATGGATATGATACACAGCTACAGGTACATGAACTAACAGCTGTGATTTCAGCTACTCCATCATTTCGAAGCTACACAATTTGTGCATTACAGAGTTGACAACATGAGCTTACGCTTGCCTGAAGTGGAGGTGGGGGGGGGGGGGGGGTGTGAGAAAATTACTGCCATCTAGTTACAAGAATGAAGAGACAACCTACACCTCAATCTCCATGGGTTAACAGGGATCACCAGACAAAAAAGTTTCATTTCAGAATAAAGATAACCTACATGAGTGGACAAGGCAAGGTAGGAGGCAAGGAGAGAAGGTTCCGCTGAGAACTGAGGAACTGTAGCGGAAAATTCCTGACCCATCACTGCTCCTTTGATTGTGATTCTTTTTTATTATTTATTATTATTCTTACCTCCTATCCTTTCTAATATGTGTATTTTTAATTGTAGCTTTGATACTGTAAAGCACTTCAGACACTTAAAAAAAAAAAGAATATGAAAGCATTCTAGAATTAATTTTGAAGCCTCAAGTCATTAAGTTAAATCCCAGTCTCCAGGAGTATTCACATCGAGTTACTGAGCTCAAACTGAACAAGTTCTAGCTTTCACAGCTTCAATTTGAAGGCAGAATCTCACATTCAGTCTGTTAGAAAACCCTTAATAGATTTTCAAGAAACAGTCTTTTCTGGTCAGATCAGGCATTTACTTTTTTTTGCCTTCATTTTTGTGTATTTAGAGTAAACAGCTCTTTCCTATTTCCTCTTTCTCTTTCCTTTTGCTTTTAAAGACCCAGGAGA
The DNA here is from genome assembly GCF_963662255.1 of Cinclus cinclus. Classification (NCBI taxonomy): domain Eukaryota; kingdom Metazoa; phylum Chordata; class Aves; order Passeriformes; family Cinclidae; genus Cinclus; species Cinclus cinclus. The sequence goes on along the minus strand of NC_085048.1, from coordinate 57,005,344 downwards.
CAGCAATTGTGACTCCTCCAGCCTATTTTAAACACGCCATTCTCTGAGTTCTCTCTTTCAATAGGAACAGGATGATAGAGAAGGGATCTTACCATGAGTTTAGCTAATTCAGTGCTGACTATAGATGGCCAGAGATGTGTGCAATATTAAAGGGAGTATCTCATCAGTAACTCATAGCATATTTAATTGACAACACACATGGAAAAAGTGCTAAACAAAATCTAGAGAAATAACCACTTGCGGAGGAAGACTTGGTAATCTCAAGCAATAGAAAAAGCACCAGAACACAAAATAGAAGTGTATAATTTTATTCTAACAAAGGCAAGACATCAATTAATTTCTGAATAACAAACACTATCTGGTGCATTTATAGGAAGTTCCAGTTGACCACATTTTTGCAACACCTGTCTGGAAGTAGCTCTTTTTCTGCAAAGATACGTCAGTTGAAGGGTTTGTGCCAGCCTGATCTTTTTTGTATTTATGATTGAATTTTAGAAAAATTAAAGCTTACATTAGTAAAGAACTCCAGTAACAGGCACATCACAAGAAAATAATCTCTTCAGATTTCCAAGTATCTTAAATGTAAGGCAGTTAAAAGCTGCTAAGGCTCAGATAAAATTCCCCCTCAGATCTGAAATTTCAAAGAGAGGTTTAAAGATGATCCGCAAGACACCTTCTGAACATGCTCACTATACAATTACTGCACCTTAATTGGGTGGAATAATTCACATTCCCAACATCAGGCTTTTTACAGGGATCCAAGCAGTGCAAAAAAATCTAATCAGGACTGGAGATAGCACATTGCAAATATCCGGGGTATAATTCCTGGCATCAGTAAACTGAATGGAATGAATACTTAGTGCCATGGACAGCCATCACAAGATGAAACTTGTCTCAGGGTGATTATTAAATAGTTCATATCCATGGCAGTTTTCAACACAGAGGGAGAAATGCAAAACATGTCTGTTAATTTGCCTTTTGGGTGCTGTTTGCTTGCAGCAAAGTAGTAAGAGCAATGGCAAATGGAAAGGCAAAAGAAATTCCATTCCCTGTTGTCAGCCAGCCAACATCGAAACTAACAGCTCTCTGCTTAAACCTCAGTAAATTCATTGAGATGGAGATGGACATTTAGATTCAGCTTGCATTTGTGTCAAAACATTTCCAACTAATTTGACAGCAGTATAACTATTGTGCCTTCAGCCCCCTTCCAATGACCACAGCCGTATTTTCCAAAAGAAGCCCAGCAGGGCCCTGGTTAACATCAGAGGAAAAATGCTTTAATGACAGCAGTGGCACTCTGCTTCTCCTGGGATATGTGCTGTGTGTTGCATGACTGAGTCTGAGCTGGACAGTCAAACTGTATCCCTATGGATTTATGGTTTGTGTTTTTTTCCTGGTTTGTTTTTAATTTTACCAGAATTTCAGATACCTTTTGTGAGTCAGTACCAACACCTCAGATTTTGCAAATATAACCTCAAAAGAATCACCGTTGAGGAAGGAGTTGTGGGAGTGGGAATGGCAAAAAACGTGGTTTACTGAGCCTGTCATTTTTTTTGCCATGCATGAACACACAAACAGGTGAGGCGATGGTGTCAGAGGAGAGTTTGAGCCTATTTAATCTAAGCAGAGGCAAGATGAGTCCTGGCTGAGCCAAATTCAGACAGAAGCCAGCAGGAAGGCACAGATGTGCTATGGACATTAAGACAGCGCATGCACATGCATGCTCCCAGATATGCTTCCTTCCTGAAGTTTCAGGAGTAGGAAAAGGAGTACCCTACACCATGCTAAGAAGCCATATGTTTGCTAGTATTTAGTAGGATTTTTAAGACATTATCTATTTAGAATCACAGTGTAACAGGGCATTTCAAGCTAAAAAGTTTCCTGTGTTTCAGTTATCAAGTAATACTGCCAGGAAATTTCACTTTGATTTAAAGAAATGTTTTCCAAACTAAAAACACCTAGTGCATTACATGAGAAATAAAAATTAATTTTGCCTGAAAGTGCCATAATGGTATTTAACAGAAAAGAAGTTCTACTAATTCAAGAGACATTTTACATAGCAGAAGCCTAGATGTTTACAAGACACTTGTTTAGCTTTAGGTTTTCAACAAAACTGTTAGTTATTCAGCACTTCACTATCAAAATAGTCTCACTGATGGGCAAAGAAATCCACCATATATAGCAACAATGCTAATTCACATGGAGAAGTGGGCTGAAAAATAAGACTTCTACTGCACAAGTAACTACATCATTAGGGGATTTTAAACTGGATTTTTGCTCCAGCTGATACCAGACTTACCTAGAAAAAAAAAATCATGTGAACTAGCTGTTTGTGCCTTATATACTTTTTCATATTTCAGATACTAAAAAAAAAAAAAAAAAAAAAAAAAAAGAAAAGAATAATTTCACATCTGCTGTGGTTTGGGAATGGTACTCTCCAGTTCAGTGTCCCCACCAAGACACTCCAAGAATGCCTTCTCCCAGGGAGCAACTCCTTTTCCCCTTCCCCCATGATGTGAGGTGGTATAGAATAATCTCCTGGCCATGCCCCCTTCCAACTGTTGCAAAAATTAACCCTGTCCAGGCCAGAAGCAGGACAACATCTGTCACTTTTTCTTTTGTCTGGGAGGTTTTTACAACTGCCTTAGGAATTTCCTGAACCAGTTGTTCATTCCCTCCAGTGCTGCACCCTTAGCTCTGCTGATGCAACCATTTGCAGGCCATCACCAGAAGAGTCTTCAAGAAAAGAGGATGAAAAGTCTCATCTGAATGGGGAGTGTTGATGCACCCCTATCAACAGCAACTTGATTCCACAGCACCTCTGCCACCTGGACAGCTAGAGTGAGAAGGAAAGTTGTAAAATGTCCAGAGTGTCAAAAGCATGGAAAACTAATGATCAACACTAAAAGCTATCCCTCTTCTCAGTTCCCTTTGGTAAAGTTGTGACTGTTGCACAATTAAGTACATTTAGGCAAAGATTAGGTGACAGATAGACAACAGACACGATGCATTTGGATAATACCTGACTTCTATAGATATGCAACTATGTATTAGTAGTACTGCTGAAGGAATTATTGCTTCAGAGAATTCATTCCAAATTCAATGTTAGCTTCCTGAGAAAATGGTGACATAAAACGCTTAATGAAAATTTACATTGAACATCAGAAGATGCTACAGGGCCACACAATACAAATATCTGCTGACAATTAATTAGGGCTCTCTCAAAAATAACCAATCTTGCCACTCCTGCCAGGGAGAATGTTCACTTCTGAAATCTCACACATTTAGAGCTACCAAAGCCATATGCTGCTTTTGAGGCAAGCACAAACACACGTGCTTGCTGAGGCTGCCAGGCACCCACACCATAAATAGGATTTTCTCCTAGGCTAAAGCATAACAAGTGCTAAAGCACAAACTGCTTTCACAAAAACAGCATCTGTGCAGCTGCAAATTTCATTACTTGATAGAGGATGATTCAACCATGAAATCAGCACTGATAAAGGTGAGAGCCTGCTATTCCCAAGATTGTATTGATTATCTAAACCGGATCATACCAGTGTTATCATCCAGACATACTGCCACTTCCAGTCCATCTCACTTGCAAGACATGATATTAGTGCCAAGTGGTGCTGTTTATTACACAATCTCCTTTCTTCTCTTACTATGCCTTACTATCGACAGCAATGTTTTCACTAAAACATAATTTAATAGTGCTTAATTTCTGCTAACCTTTTCTCACATTTCCTTCACTCTTTATCTCTTCCTTCACTTCCAACAGCTGACTTCAGATTATCTTTTTTTTTCATGTAGGGCTTGATAAGGATTTCCATGGACAGCAGACCAGTTACAATAGATCTTCCTTTCATCCTTGTTTCCTCTGCTGCTCACACTCACCCATGTGCCAGTGCAACTGAGGCAGCACTGCTGTTTGTGCAGCTGCACATACCAGAGAAAGTCATCCAGGCTAAAACATATCCCAGGGAAAAAATACCCTATTGCAACCCATATCAATTCACACATCCACCTTATCATAAAGGCAAAGCCCAATAGAAGCAGCAAGAATTGCTCAAACTTCAAATCTGAGCACTGAAATGTAGCAGCAGAAAAGTGAGTTGGGGCAGGGACACACATCTTGGCTGGGATTCCTGAAAAAAGTCTCGCTGCCAAAAATTCAGTATTAAGTGAAACAAAGCATGCATATTACCAGGAATCTGGTCTGAAACTATGCTCAAGATTTCCATCTTTTGCATCCTAATTTGGATACCTGACTTTTTAAGCTCTTCAGCTACTGGAAAAAGGAGTTGATCTTTTTAACTCCCCACAGCCAATCTGTGAAACTGCTGAAAACAACCTCTGTTCCCTTCCTCCATAATTTCTTCTGCTTTTAAACATCCTCCTGACTTCCTCAACAACAGAACACACCTCTACAAAGCCAGAGACAACAGCAGTAAGTCCCTAGTCATACTACATTCCACTAGGTTGTAGCTAAGTCCCACTTCTAAGAGATGCCCTGGTATTATCTAGTTTAAATTGAGTACCATAAGTGAATGTCCATCAGTGCAGCACTGTCTGACAGGATCCCTTCACAGTTATACAGCATAAATACTTAAAACTACTTGATTCTCCAACAAATTTATGATTCTGTTGAAAAAACATGCATTTAACCCAAGGATATACAAAAACACTATTTACTTGTACACATTTAATACTTCAAGTACTGTAAACATTCGCTTTAGTCTCAATGCCTAGTTTTGATTATGGAATCACCAGTTTAATTATAAGGTGACAACCTCTGGGCTTACTGTTACTAAGCTGTTTGTGTTTTAGCAGAAATTCTTAATATAATTCAAAATTCAAGGCAGTGGCACTTTTTTAAAAAAACCTTACACATTCACGGAAAGCAATAAAGAAGAATCACTGGTTGGCTAAGTGAAACAGTATGCAGACATCACTCATTCCTCTTCTGGGGAGGGCTGCCAAATGAAAACATGATGAGAGTGTGGCTGAAGGTGCTGTGTGGGGTGACAGAGTGCAGTGCTAGAACAATAGCTGACTCTGCACATTCAAACTCCTACTTCTAGCTTTTCCCTTGGATAAAATAAAAACTCATTTATTAAAGCATCTGTATATTCTGGTTCCAGAAGATCTGTGGCTGACAAAAGGATTTCCAAGTCTTTAGCACTCCTCTTCCTTTGCTGGCACAGGACAAGAGTTGTTTTTTTAATTTGTGGAAAAGCATTTTCAGTCAAGCTAAACAATTTGCGAATCAACACCTAAGCCTGTGGCCTTAGAGATTTATTTTCCATTTCCCCAACTTTGAAGCCCCAGCTGTGCCTAAGAAAATTGTACTATGCAAAGAATAGGAAAATAATGAAAACAAACATAAAAGTACAGTGCCGTCAAGAGCCTACATCCACAAATAAAGAGATGGAGGGGCAGAAAGATAGCTTCCAACCCTAGAACACACAATTCCGTGAAACGATGTCCAGATTCCACAGAAATCTCTTTGATGGGAGTGGGAGGAGTGGGTGGTACAGCCCTATGGAATTCCTCTTTAATGTGGCCTCACTGCTAGGTGTCTTAGTGGCAGTAGAGGGGAGTGGGGGAAATAGTTTAAAGCCTAGCATATGCTGCAGGGCAACACTGCCTGCATTTCAGGATGAGAAATGATCTCCATCAATTATTAGGAAAAGTTTCACTATTCACCATACAGTATTTCATTTATTCCCACCCCAGCAGTACTTAAGGACTTCCCATTAGGTCCACACATGACTGAACTCCATACTGTATAGAGAACAACACAGAACCCATTTGCTTCCTAGACAAATGAGCAGAGGTATGCTGGGCTGGTGTGACAGCAGACACATGATGGGTAGCTTTCATGGCTTAGTGACTTCATGGTATTAGTGGAGGAAACAGAAAATACCCCTGGCACACCCCCCCCCCCCCCCCCCCCCCCGCCAAGCTCCCATTCAATCACTGGGATTGAAAAGATGAGAAGTTCGTAAACTGTAAGAAACACTCTTGGGACATTCTCCTGGAGGTTGGCATTCTCAAACCTAGACCCCATAAGCCCTTCTTGAACTGTGCCTTCCTCCTCGAGCTGCTCCTCCCCTCCCAGTACATGCACCAAGGAGCTTTCTGCACAGACGAAGCTCTTCTTCCTTCATTACTCACAGCTCATTCTTGCTTTGGGAGACCATGGATGGAAGAGAAAATAATGCACAGAGAACCGCTCCTGGCAGAGTTTTCTCTGTTTCGATGCTGCCCTTAGACGCCTCTGAGTGAGCCATTGTCTGTGACAGCTGAAGCGAAGACTGGAGGGAATGAGATAAGTGACAGACCACACCATACTGCAACAGCAAAACAGAGGCAGGGGCAGACAAAACTCTGGGCTTAGATGCTCCAGATTTGCTCAAACTATTATTATGCTCCCCGCAGGGGAAGAAAAACACCAGTGCTGAGGCTGCTAATTGCTTGAATGCCTCCCTAAGAAGTGCTGCTACCCAACCTTGCTCCCAGTGGATGGTCCCAAGCTGAGAAAGTTCTCCTTTGTTCTGCAGGCTAGCCAGGCAATGCACTGCACTCTGCCAAAATATTTGTGCAATCAACTTTCCCTGTATAACCTGGAAATATTTTCATTTGTCATGATATTACCTAAAGGCATAGCACTGTCAAAAAAAATTGTCATCTGATAAAATTGGAAGACTAGTACAACCCCTTCTCTTCCTTCCCATTTGCAACTTTTACAGTCTTCAGTTTAATTTACTAGTGAAGCATAAATCTGGTGATTTGAGGCTCTTCAATAATATTTGTCAGGTTACCATGTCATTCATTTAAGAGAACAGTGCTAACTGACTGACCAGCCAGATGTGCTGATCCTGCCTCATGCCAAATGCCCATCCTTCTCCTTTCTTCTATCTCCTGAGCACCCACTCCACTCCTCCCTTGCAGGAAGGGGCAATGTATCTCTTAAAAACCTAATGCTTGCCTTCTTCTTGCCTATTCTTCCTGATCCAGGCTGAGGAAGTCAGGGACAATTCACCACAGCAGAAGAGAGGAGACCAGGATAGTGAAGGCAGGTCACTCAGCAGGCATGCATTAGTAAGGAATATAGCTTCCCGCTATCTCCTGATCAAGAACAGCCACTGAAGCCAGAGAAACTTGGGAATGGGATGCATTTCCATCCTCTCCTTTCCTCCCCCTAGTTATCTAAAGTTACTTTTAATGGTTCAGTCAACCTTATTTTGAGTAATAGCTTTGTGCTGCAACTTAAAGACCCATACTTCAAGAAAACTGAACCCAGAAGGGAAGTCAACAGTGATAAGAGGATTGATATTTTGATATTTTCCATATGTAGCAAGAATAGATATTAAAATAAGCTGCCACAGATATTTCACAAAGAGTTCAGGAGGCCTCTTAAACAAACCCATCCTTCAAATACTGAAGAGAAACACTCTTCAAGAAATCATCTCAACAGTAACTTAATAGAGGCTATTGTGCACAGGGGGCAAAAACCCATAGTAAAACCACACAATACCATAGTATTTACTTCAATTACTGCCAATAATATTTTAAGCTCTCAGGTCTATGATATGAAAACTCATCCTTGCTCCTGAACCACCCCCTGACCTGTGCAATTCCTAATACTGTAAGCATTTTGGGGTACACTCTATCTGTTTCTGTTCTTTTCTTACACTTTTACAGTGGCAGTGGTGGTATTTGATTCATGAAATGACTGCTACACATATGCACTCCCAAAACCATATATGAGCTATTCTGTTCCCATTCGAACCCCCCAAAATATTTGTTTATTTATACCAGATGTCAAACAAACCCTTGCTACAATCAAGGCTAAAAAAAAGTCAAACTACAAGCAGCAGCCACTAGGACAAAAAAAAATATTGCCTGCTTAGAGAAGTAAAGTGAACCTAAAAAGCCATCTAAAAGTGAGAAGAGCTATCATGGAATGACACTCAAGGAAGTTTTAAGAGACCAAATTAGATGTTCAAGGAATAAAATTAGCACAGTCTTCTAATTAGACTAGCTGTGATACTGAACAGGAGCAGAGCCTGAGTCCTGAACTGACACAACTGCCTTGTGCCCGATGTCTCAAATTGCTCATTCAGCACATGCTCAGGTATCACTGGACAAGATGGTATAAATGTATAAATATACCTCAGAAAAAAAACAGCTGATTCTCTTTAGCCACCTTTTAACCATCATTTGACAGATCTAGAAAATACTTTCTTCTAGTGCTTTTCTCACACTATATACATTTGTAAATATCCTTCAAGGAAGCTTTTGTTTTCAAAGATACATTTGTAAATTACATAAAGCACTACAGAGACGAGTGCATTTGGAAAACAAAAACGAAACAAAGAGAGTCCATTTGATCTGAGCTATCCTCTAATTACATGACTGAATACACGCTCATAATAAAGTTTACTGCAAAGTTTATTCTAACCAGAAAGCAAGGATATGAACCAGTTTTACATATAAGGGTTTGAAGCTTTTTTTGAAAAATACCTCAGGTGATGCTTTCTAACAAAAGATCAAAATATCGAATGGACCTGCTATAGCTACAGAGGTCTGGGCTGTTGGAAATTTTTCTAGCCAGTTTTAAGCCAGTTCTTAAACAAATTCTGATGAAGTTTTCTTCAGGAAAATATGGCACATAGATATCAAAGGATTAAATGGAGACATGGAGTAAAGTGAACAGTAGAGCAATCTCATGAAGACAGATAGATATATGAATGAAGTGGCAGTGGTTTTAAGCAGAGTATTTCCCCTCTTTGACTTTCCAAAAGGGGAAGGAAACGGAAAAAAGTGCCAACCACAGTAAATCCTGTAAAACGTGAGGCAGCCAGGACTTCATATTATTCCAGTAACTGGACAAATCTGACAATCAGGTAAGGGATGGAACTATGTCCTTTCACTTACACCCCCTTTAGGCACAATGAGGAGGGAAATAATATTTCTGAATCCCAATTTACTGCTTCTTATCTTCCTTAAATTTCTTAATTTTACCCCTTTGAACAGCAGAAACCACACCTCAAAATAGCTATAACAACAACAAAAATAATCAGGACAAGCTTATTTGGGAGAGATGGCCTTCCTTCACTTCTCTGTGAGCCTAGTAACCAATTGACCTACATACTGTAAAAGTGACAGCATTGCTGTTTCACTCTCCTACTTCCAGCTGCTTCAGCCCCCATTCTTTGCACAGTAAGGATGAAACAGAAGCCTGAACTTTACACTTTACTGTTTTTGTTGGCCTGAATGTACTTTTTTACGGTATTAAAAAATCTTTATATGTTTTTATAAAATCCCTTCAATGTATTTTTGAGGCTTACAATACTTGTGTGAAGTTACGGGATACTAAGTCAATGTAAAGATGAGATTCATTCCCTTTGTGATCAAGATCATGCTGCTTACGCAACACAGCACGGAACAATGTGTCTGGGAAAGACATTAAAGTGGAAATCAACCTGATTTTCTTTATAGGCAGAGTCCACCCCTACCATTCCTTTTTACTCACTTGTACCACCAGATTGTAAGCTACACAGCGTATGGTAACATCAGAGCTTAAGCACGAGCCTTGTCAAAGTCTAATGTGCTATCCCTTTAACAAAAGCCTCCAGTGGGGAAAACTATTACATGTATTTCTCAAAGAATTTTTTCCCTCATTTTATTACACAAGCCCCATAAGATGATAGCCTCAGTTTTCAGAGACTCTCAGTAGAGACAAACTTAGAAAGGCTTATACATTGTCCATTTTTCAGCTGTAAAAATGTTGTATGGGCAAAATGCCTTGAATACATGCTGCAGCACTAATATTCCCAACGTATTTCCATCTATTCTGTCAGGGCATAGATTAATACTGATATAGGTTGACTGGATTACTGGCATTTTGTAAAACAGCAGGGGAGATGGAAAGGAAAAATAAAATGGGTGCAACAGATACAGGGTGCATATCAAGGGGAAAAGAGAATGAAAGATGACCGTAGGGCATATCTACCTCAGGCTGAACTTTTTTCTGGAGAGAAGAATCAAAACAGAGACTTCCAGCCATTTAAAAGAATGAAACTGAGGTTCTGTTGTATAAAAACAGCATTTAAACATTTTCTAAAGAAACTTAAGTAGCACAGGCACAGAATCTGAAACTTGACAAGGGCTTCCTTGGAGTCAGAGAAGTCTGTTTGGCTGCTCAGATTTAAACCCACCCACATTTGGGCAGCCAGGAAGGCTCTGAGAAATCATTTGTATAACCTTCTTGGCAATATGTCCCTCCAAATGTTCTGCCAGCACAGTGGTACCCCAGCACCTCCAGTGCTCCCAGGGGTCCAAGCTCCTCTTGACAGCTCACAGTGCTCTGATGTTACCTTGCAGACAACTGCAGTAACAGTCTCCAAGGCATGGAAAAAGAGTCACTAACTCTGGCAGACACAGAATTGAAACTTGGACCACACTATCCTTTGTTAGGTTATCTAAGGGCTAAGCAAACTAGCCCCAAAGCCCCAACAAAGATCAGAGGAGCAACGACAGGTGGAGGAACTCTCTGTAATGTAATCACTGGAGAAAACCTAATCAGTGAAAATCAGAGCACACAGAATTGCCTGTTTCCTATGACGGTCCAAGGGGAAGATGAAACCAGTGTCCTTGGTGTGAAATGCACCAAGGTGGGTCAATGGGAAAACACTTTAATCAGAAAACTTCGCAAATGAAAGGAAGCGATCGCATACAGCAGCACAGAACTCTATTGGATGCCTGAAAAAGCAGATTTTGGAACTGCGTGAACCTTATGATGGGATTTTCAAAGAGGATTGTGGGAATGTGCAAAGATCGTTTAGTGGAAGGAGCAAAGATGGGAAAAGGGAGTAATCAAGGTGAATTGAAAAGGAACAAGCATGGCCAGAAAAGGAGAGGATAGAGGAAGAAGGAGTCAGTTGTGTGTAAAGGTGTCTGGCCAGTAGTCTGACTAACTGAGCTATGTAGTTGAGGACCTCTCTACTCTTATTAAATCTGGTTTCTGACTGCCTTTTGTGTGGGCGTTCTCCCTGCTCTAAATGTATGAGGACAGAGTGTGAGGAAAGGGCTGTGCCCAGCAGCTGTAGTGAGCTGCGAACCTCAGGGGCTTGTGGACTCTGGTGCCATCAGCTGGAGCAGGACAGAAGCCCTGGGGGCTGCTTCTGAGTAGACTGAGGACCTGGGGCCAGCAGCAGCAGCAGTGACCCATGTATTGTGTGCACTGTACTGTACTGTACTGGCCGACTCCAATCTGATCATCAGGAGAGAAGGAACAGGACTGGGTCACCTGCACTCTTTGTGTTCACCTGAGAGCTGTGCCATGTAGGTGGGTGCAGGTAAGGGCCGTGCTTCCTCTCTGTCCTGGCTGGGCTGGGCAGATGTGTGGGTTGAGCATGGATGTGCTACCTGTCACATCCTTCTCACATCCTTCTCATACAGACAGTGACTGCTTCAGGAAGCCAAAAATTGGTGCAATACCTGTGACTGTGGGACAGCAACTACATCTCCTTTTATCCAACTGACAGGATGAATACTACCAATGTGAGATCTTTGGAGAAGTCTCCCAAAACAATTGGTGACTATTACACCTGCATATATAATTTTATGTTAAACATGAAAGTATCAGATGTATTGTTCAATGCACTAAGTGATAATCATCACCAGTGAGTATCCGGCTCCCTGATTAGACAAGCCACAGATTGCTTGTTCTCTCCAGCTTTTATGATTTTAAACCAAGGCAAGTCCCTTCCAAGTATTTTAGATAACTTTTTTTCAATGTTCTCAATGTTCTTCTTGTTTTAAATCCAACTCTGATGCAGAATGTATTCATTAAAAAAAAAAAGGAAAGAAAATAAATCTTACCTCCAAGCTGTAGAGGTATTTGAAACTGTTTTTTTGACTGGCTGCCTTTTCCACAGCTTGAGCTAATTTTATTGCTCCTCTACCACCAGCTGACCAGTGATTGCAGGGTACAGCATCAAGTGCTCCAGACTCCTTTGCAATCTTACACACCAGATCAATCTCAGCTGGAGAGTCAGTTCTGCCAACCAAACAGTCCCGTCTCATTATTCTGTATAATTAGTTCTCTTTTACAACCTTTTAAACTTAGCCTTATTATACCAGCAGCAATGGTAAAGCAGGTATATAGAGAAATTGTGCCATATACATTATGCATTTATATATAGCATATATATTTACATGTTTCCAGAAAATTTTGTAATTGTTATAGCTAACTAACATGGAAGATTATCAGCTCCATAATAGTATATACTTTTTTTTTGGTTGGTTTTAAAACCTTAAGAACAAGCTAAGAACTTAAAATATCTTTCTATTCATGATGAGAAAAGGAAACTCTTTAATAGCTTCTTTGCTCATGCCAAATTGAATAATTTGAAAACCAAGAAAAGTGAGGTATTTGAACTGTATATTTACTCACAAGAGTAATGAAAGAACAGACTTACTTGAAGACATTTAGAGCAACCACAACAGGAACTCCAAAGAGCTGAGCAATTTGAATCTGTTTCTGTAGATTACAGCAGCCATCAGCTACCAGCTGGAGGTTCTGTGCAATTAAATGAAAATTAATGGAAATTGTAAGATACATAGTCTTCTCCAGCCAAAGAATTTTCCATAAATTTAAGTGAATATAAACAGTGCTGATCATGACAGTTGCAGGCAAGTGAAATTCTTCCATACAAAAGTATTCTGGCTCTTATTACTTCTCATTCCAATTAATATGCATCAGACATACTTAAGTAAGTAAGCAGTGTCCAGAATTTGTACACAAATCCATTGCTCTCTTCTGAGACACAGGAAGATGGTGCAGCTGATGACTGGTTGCTTGTCATGGTTGTGATAGGGATGGTAGTCTGCTGTTTGCAAAGTTTATAAACAGACTGCAGTAGTGGGGTGGGGTTTGACATACAGATGTGTTAGATGCAGTGTTCACATATACACATACATAACCCAGATAAAAGCACATTACTGGATTTCCTTATTTTCTCTTTTACCTCACATTTTGTAGGCCTTGTCTTTGTTGTAACAAAACACTTATCCTTAGCCTCATACAAGCAGAAGACCAGAATTTGTCTGGAGCAAAGTGACAAAGAAAACAAACCACCAGAATTCACTCTTTGTTTGAAGAGTGGCATCCCACCCCAAATGTGAAGCATAAACATATTAAACTTGTTGTTTAATGAACACGTTATGCTATCATTAATTTCAGGGAGTGTCTTTAGCCCATACACCTCTCTGCTCTTGCGCTCCTAAAAGGGCTGAGGGAAGATGAGGTGGTTTTACTTGTTGGCAATGCCTGTTAAGAGATGTTAACTGAACGTCAGCATTAGAGCATGCTGTTGTCAAACCTGAGGCTGCACGCTGTACAGCCAGAGCAAGGAGAAGTTCTGATTCTCTGTACACTATATTATTTTGTTCCTTTAAATAAAACATCTTTAAAGTTTTTTAACAATTCCTCTTACCTCTTCTGTGTATTCTTTCTTCAAGGGGGCACCAGCAGTTACCTGGGATCAGATAATAATAAACAATGTCATCACAGACCAGTACTTGTCATAACCCTAAAGGGTCTCACGTGCAATTCTGTTTGGTTTCTGTACTGCCAGGTAACCCATGCCAGTGCACAGAGCATCACACCCTGACTGCAGTTTGTGTTTTATTCCAAGTTGCACCAGCACACAAACAATAGCAACACTTCCTATTGCATTTGGGTAGCGAGACACAGGTACTGCCTCAGCAATTAGATTCAAAAGACTACTAGGGAAGGCAGCTGAACCTCATTCTTTCTACATGATGTACGGCACACCAGCAGTGCAAAGACAATAGGCAGCAACTTCCAACAGCTGAAGAAATAACAGCAGCACAGACGAACATAATCTTTGATGTTCTTTAATTACTGCCCATGGCAAGGAAATGCATGCAAGTAATTTGTTGGGAAGCACAAAGGTACACATGCAAAGTGCATCACAAGGATACTGGGGTACTGTATTGAGTCTCTAAGGACCACATAATGTCAGTCCCAGGCACCACTTAGTCACATTTGTCTCTAGCATTAGTCCTTTTTATAGTTAACCTCCCAGTAAAAGTATCTGGTGCTCTACATGCCTCAGTGATGAATGCATCACATTTGTAAACAAATTAAACCTTTCGACTTCTAAGGACACAAGTGAGACAGAAATAGAGACAGTTATTAAGACATATTTAAGTCCTATCTTTGCTAGATTGAGTGATAACACATGTGAAAATATATGTGCCTTGATAGGGATGGAGAAATATAATTCAAAATAAAGAAAGCATGCATTAGAAGTGTACTAAAATGTTAGAAAATTATACCATTACATCAACCTGAAAGACTGAAAAAGAGTAGCTCAGCTTTAACTCTTAGAGAAGATTAGCTGTAAGGGAAACCATGCATTCTAAAATTTTGTGGCTGTGGAAACAGCTCTGGTATTTTCACCCATCACGACTGTTTCCCTGGCAGCATCACTCTCTAGCATGCTGCTGGGCAGATGTAAGTGCTCCTGGGAGTTAAGTGTCTGTTCTGCCTGCTTGGCTAGCAGAGTCTGATCTGATTGCACATTCAGGGAACATTTCTACAATCAGTAATCTGTGTTTGTGGTTTAGACAGCAAAAAATTATACATTGGTGACTCTTGGTACACCAGGAAAACACTTGCAAAATTTTATCAGTTACTTCAGCATGCCCAAGGGAATTAATATGAGCAAAATAAAAGGACATAAGAGGTACCTATTCCTGGAGTGAAAGAAATCTTAAGACCTTCACCAACAATGTGAACAATAACAACTTCCACTCACATTCCTCCTCGGCTGTCAAATTTCCCAGCCTGTGACTTCAGTGCACTTACAAATGCTATTTCAAAAGGCAGTGAAAAAAATATATGTATCTCTCTTACAACTCTTTTTTTTTTTAATGCAACAAACTTCCCTTGCTCTGCAAGATATAGTACTTCTTCAGAGCTCTTTCGTCCCTCTTCTTTAATTTGTGGTTTTATTTTAGAGATAGCATTATCTTTAGTGATAACATCCAAACAATGAGGCATCTCAGAAGGGTTATCTAAATACTGCCCCATAGACTACCCCAAATATTTCTTAAATCAAGGTATTTTACTCATTTCAAATATTAGCAACAATTTGATTTTTTCAAGAAAGGTGCAAAAACTTACATTTGGCCCACCTCCATGCATCTTCAAAGCCCTCACTGTAGCAACAAGTACAACCACACTGGGAACCAAGCCAGACACTCTGCATTTGATGTTGAAGAATTTCTCCATCCCAATGTCAGCACCAAAGCCAGCTTCAGTTACTGTTAAACATTAAAACAACAAAACAAAACCACACATTAAACATGCTTTTGGTTAAACACTGGGGGATATTTCTACTTCAGCATATAGTGCACTTAAATACACACCAGTACTCAGTTTTGAATGAACTTTTAAATAGAGGTCTATTTACATTACTGATTCTGATTAAAAACCTATTCCCAACTCAGAAATAAATTATCTAACTCTTACATGTGCAATACGCCATCAAATGTAGTTGCATGGGGGGGGGGGGGGGGGGGGAATGAAGCAATCTAAATTAGTTTGAACCAAAGTGTTTTAAAAATACCCAGTCCACTAAAATCATTGATTCTGTGTAATTATGTGTAAAATGATTGCAAATTCTCAGATATAAGACTTTCCTATATTATTCCTCCTCCTCTGATTTCACTAAAGATATGCTTTCATCACAATTAATGGACCTAAATTCTCCTAGGTTTGCAAAACTTCTGGTGATTTCTTGCTTTTGTTGAGAGGATGTTTAGTTATAAACACAAACCAGCAGTTACAGTCACATCTCAGTGTTGAACATACTGTGAAATAATGAATTTAATAATGGGATTTTGCACCAAAGAAGTCAGACATGAATGTGACATGACTGAAGAGAAAAATCTGTGCAGAATTAGGATACACATGGCAAAGTATGTTTAGTGGAGCTACAAATAAAGAGAGGATAATCTGTATTACATGATACCAGACTCTTCAGAGCGAATTTGGTCTGATTTGTCAAACAGAAATTATTTTGATTGCTTCTTTTAAAATCCAAGCAATTTCTTTTATTTGCTTGCAATGACAAGCAAATAAAAAATGGAAGGATTAAATCTGTTGGTTGAAAGT
The DNA here is from genome assembly GCF_963662255.1 of Cinclus cinclus. Classification (NCBI taxonomy): domain Eukaryota; kingdom Metazoa; phylum Chordata; class Aves; order Passeriformes; family Cinclidae; genus Cinclus; species Cinclus cinclus. Next base: position 56,989,125 of record NC_085048.1, on the reverse strand, counting down.
TTACCAATGCAATGACTTCCCACAAGAACACATTAAAGAGCTGGGCTCAGTGCACACCTCTCAAAAATGTGAAGGGACTTTCAGGCAGACAAGGTGGTGGGAAAAGGTGGTGTTTTCCAGGGTGGGAAAACAGCTTGCTCCAGAGTCCTCTGGACCAGACTCCAAGCAGGGCTGGTAACATATTCTCATAGCCCAAATCAACTTGTAAAAACTCCTAAATTCCCTTCTCTTTCCCTCTTGCCAGCAGTTTTGTCTCTCATGCTCAGGAGGGGAAGGGACCACAAATGGCTGATGGAACATTTCAGGATTGGCAGCCTTCAGCAGGGTCTAGGAGGAGGACACACAGATCTGCTCTGTTGCTGCAGCAGAAAGTATCTCACTGTTGGCAGCCGAGGCACTTTAGGAAGTCCCAGCCTTTGTGCATTTGTCCTAACCCCACTGGTCCTTTTCCACCTCTTCTTCGTTTTGCACAGGCTGAAACAATTGCCTGGATCTGCTCTGAGAGAGGAAATGGCTGCTGGGGCTGGGAGAGGAAGCAAGTATCAGCAAACAAGGGGGTGGGCCTGCTGGGGGGAGCAGGGATCTCTTGAAATAGCAAGGTCCCATGGCAAGTGTCATGATTAACGTTCTCCTCAATCATTGTAATAACCATATCATCTTTTTCTAAATAGCCATGAGAAAAACACACACCAAACATGGGAAAAAAAAAAAAAAGATGCTTACACAAACGCAGTAATTCATAGGAACAAAGCTAATGCCAGGATAAGTCACATTAAAAGCAGAGCTAGGGATCACATTTCTGCTTTCCAGTAACCCTCATTCTTCTTCTCCAGTCTCTTATGTGGCATAGGGTGATTAATGGGAACCCTGAATTAGGAATATATAGCCACGATCAATCTTTAATATAAACAACAGATAAACTACCAAGTGCTTGAGAGGGTGGGAAAATAATTTGTCTCTCTCAGAGACTGCCAGCACATATACATAGCAGTCTCCTAACATTTCCAAACAAAGTTTCCAGGGAGTTAATCCATTTCATGCCAAGCCTTTTCAAGGGTCAGTTTCCCTCTGAGAAAAGGGGCGATTGCAAGTCTGCCTTTCAGTGGGAGAAAAGCAAAGATGTCAGCCTTTCACAGCAACCGCTCGCACAGCAAGCCACCCTTCGGGCAGTCCAGGCAGCCAGGGCTGTGCATACCCCTCTATTCTTTCCAATCCTCCCTTTGATATGGAGGTCAAAAATCCCATTTGCCTAAACAACCCAAATACTGGATCAGAGTTCACCAGAGTGAGTGCTACAACATGGAGACCGGGGTTTTTTCATTGCAAGTGGAGGAAAGGGAGACAAACGTCAGTGCTTTCTCCAGCGTGCGGAAGGAAACAGGATGTAGTCGGAAAGCTGCCTGGATGAAAGTTGCAACTCCATTTTATTTCCTCCAAGGAATAGTAAGAAGATAGAATAACATGCCAAGCTATTATATTTTAAATTCTTTGTGCTGAAACACTTAATACAATTACTTTCAGATTGTTTCCTGCTTTCAAATGAAAAGCATCAATGAAAAACACAGACTATGAATGGGAAGTTTCAAACTACTCTACATTTAATGATCATCAGATAAACCAGCTAATCACTTTAAATGTAACAACAGGAATTGAAAGTAGTATGTGGAGAGCTAATCACTTTACATGTAACAACAGAAAATTAAAATAATACACAGGTCCATTTATTTTGATAATAATTTCTCATACATAGTTTGTCAATAGAAGAGAATTACAGGTGAACTCACACAGATTTTGGGCACTACTACCTGTCTATACATTTTTGCCCAGCTTCAGCTCTCTCCCCCCAGATGCCTGTTTATGCTGTGCCCTGCCAAGTGGCCACTTCCCAGCTCCATGAATCACGGCTACCTGGGCTGCTGCCTTGAAAGCAGGTAGGGGGTTTGTAATAGATACCAGCATGGTGTTAACTGCTTGCTTTGATTTCCAGGCCATAAACACAGTTCTAATGCAGTTTTAATGAAAGCAAAGAGGTAAATTATTTGCCTTCAGCAAGCTCAGAGAAAGCATACAGGTATTTGCATTTCCAGGCTGAGAACACAACACTGTGGCAAACATATACTGACCTAGATCAGTGTTATTACAGTCCCAGGTCTTGTTCTGCCTTCTGGATCCTCTCCTTGCACTGACAAGACTCAATGATGAGCTGAAGAAGTGCTAAAAGTTTATCTTCCTGGGTGCAATTTTCAGTCAGTACAGTTTTCTGGAATCTCACTGCGTGGTCATATAAAGTGCAAAACCTAAAGTGCAAACCTGTTGTTTCATTTTATGCTTCAGTTTTAGAGCCTAAGCATCGTAAAGAACAATGGAATGAGGATTAATAATTAAAATTTCATGTATCAGCAGGGCATTACCATTGCATTACTGCTGAGTAGGTCAAGCCTAGCAATTAATTTACATATATATCAGAAATAAATCACATCAAAATGGTCAAATGATGTCAAATAATTTTTTCTCATAAAATATCCTCATGAGAGTGACCAAAAGCAGCTCATTCTAATACACCAGGGTAACTGTGGGACCTTGGTTCAGAAAGCCATTAAGCAAAACACAACACACATTCATTGCAACACAGGTCTTTCTAGGGATCATTTATGTGACATCTACTTCATCCTCTCCTAATACCAAAATCATCAATAAGCTGCAGCGTTCTTTCAGAGCAAGAACCCAAAATATCAAAATTAGGTAAGGGGAAAAAGAGGAAGGAGAAAACCACACAGGTGAAATTAGGCAATAGAGATGTCTGTTGGGTGGTATAAAGTCAGAACAAACTCTTCACTGCAGTCTTTAATTCTACTTCAGGGTTCAGGCAAATGAACAAATCACTCCCATGGTTTTGTTTCTTGTTTATAATTATCATAACCTCCTTCATGTAATTACTGCCTTACCAAGGACATCTGGGAATCACCTACATGTGACAATAGCTTAAATAATGTTGTGTGTTAAGCAGCTCATCAGATTTCGCCATCATTCTTAATACAAAATGCAATGTTTTTATCCATCTAAAAATACATCTATCTTGCTAAGTGGTTCCACGTTAGTCTAAATTGATATAGTGCTTAAAAGCCTTACAGAAAGCGATGTTTAGAATATTTTTCAAAAAGCTATTTCACCCACAATTGAACTTGATGTGTACTGAGGGTAATTTCTAGTGAAAGTATCTTTTCCCTAGTCAGCCCTTTGTATCAACAAATCAATGTCAAAATAAAACATTTGTAGTATTAAGGGCCAAGTCAGATGCACACATGAGGCGAAGCTTTAGGATGAATTGTGAGCCTGGATTCCTGAACAATGTAAAAGGAAATGGAAACTCTGAGCTGCAAGTTGCCATTTACTCCCCACATGTAAACATATCTGTTCTGGTGCAGCTGTCTGCTGGTAAACTCAGGAAAGGAAGAGCTCAAAGTCACAGAAGCACATGAACTGTGAACCTGGAACTAGAGATATGCTGGCTATAAAGTACTGAAATGTTCTTTTTAAGGTGAAAAATACCAAGGTGCACAATCTCCAAAATAAACCAGGATGATCAGTGATTTCTGTAACAGGATATCATATTTTTGTTAGCATAGCTAGGGTTTGTCCATTCTGACTCTAGCAATTATTTGATGTGAACTTCCATTATTATGACTGATTTTGGAATGTAACAAATACTTTTTTCACCCCCTCCTCCCCCCCCCCAACAGAGGGAGTTTTCCTGTTCATTTTTCTTTCCACGCATTCTCAGATGTCACAGAACACAGGAACTCACAGGGAACACAAAGTCCAGCAGAAAACTACACATGAATAAGTTAAGCCCGAACATTTTCCATGCCATGAAGAAAATACTTTGCATTGGTTGTCAAAATTTTATGTTGTTGTTGTGAAGTCTAGAAGAAAAGGCAACAGGAAAAATATTTGCCCCTAAGTTTAACAGACCATAAGGTAATTGGATGTAATCTGTACTTTCCATCTTTTGCTGAAGAAAGCTGCCAGGGCGGTATTTGCCCTGCCGAGGTCAGGGCACTGGAGGTTTTGGATCGTTGACACCCAATCCATGCTTTTGACTGAATGGGGAGATACGGGAATTCATTCTGCCTTCCTTCAATGGACACTTATTATCTCCTTTGGCTGAGTCTCAGGCTTCGACTAACAGTCACTGCCTGCTGGCAGCAAGGGATGCATAGGAAACTTGGCTCCCAGGAATACACTTAAATTAAGTGCTGATTCCCTTGGGACTCCCTAACAAGCTATTTCAATATTTTCCTCAGAAACATTTATTTTTCCATAAGAAAGTAATTTTAGCATTGAAATGCAGAGCAGCTTTAAATGAGAAACTAAAGGTTACCTCATAACCTCTCACCGCTACTTGTAATATCAATTGCTGTTAACTTTCCAAGAGCATCCCATACATTAAACAAAAGAACAGGCAAAATGGCTCATACAGATCATTCCGAGACTATAGAAAAAAAATTACAGAAAGTTCATTTATAAATCTCAATCTTCTGACAATTAAGTCTACAATTCCTTTTTGTGGGTGTTAAAGGCCTGTTTATGTATGTATGCTGCAGATGTTGGATTTTAAATTCAGGATGGGAATCAAACTGAAAACTCCAGGAGCTGGCAGGAGTAGCAGTGTGTGACAGAAAGCATGCTCTGCACATCTCCACAGCTCTGCTTGCCTCCCCATCTTGAAAATATACAGAAGTGCAACTGCAGTGATTCCTGCTGCCAAACCACCAATTTAGGGCATGGTTTTACACCATGGCCGAACCAAATGAGCACCCTGCCTTGCTGACAGGGTAATTCTTGTTCATTCGTAAGTCTTCTGCCTTTCTCTCCTGCTCTGTCCTCCCTGCTGCCCATTCATTTTTGGTATTCATTTAACTGGAAGGTAACTTGCACAGTGTAAAAAAAAAAAAAAAAAAAAAAAAAGGCCAGTTTTTCCACTGGGCTATATTTGAATTAGTTGAAGTAAGAGCAGACCAGTATTTGATTGATTTCAAACAGGGAGCAGAAGCAAGGGAGGGAAGATACATTTCAGCAGTGGAAAACTTAATTCTTCCCTAGCCACCTTGTCAAACCATATTCCAATACTCTGAATGTAATATTTGAAGTTTTCTTGCAGCTCACTACAGTAATAAGCTCATTATTTGGATTTACTACTAGAGATTAAAAACAGAAGATGTCTTACAAGTCACAAACAGATTCATTGTAATAGAAATTAAGTGAGCTGAATGTGGCTTCACAGGGTATGCGTTTCTTTGAATCCCTCTGCTAAGTCTGCTGGGTTTTACAGCCACTCTTACTCTCGGGGTCCTATACTCACGTAAAGATCTGTAACTCTTAGGCTAAGCGTTGGGCCATGACATGAATTGCAATGCATAGCTGAATACACTAACCAAACACACACAGTCCCCCCTTTTGTAACCTTCTTCTGTTACATCCAGAAAAATTCAAACAAAAGAACTATGAATTTTAGGTTGTGTCCTTTCACCATTCATAGCACGTTTTCTTTGAGGTAACAGAGTAACATTTGCTCATAAGACAGATGACCACATTTGGAGCACAATTAATGGCACAGGAATAAGGCAATTACATTACATACTTTAAAGATCACCATGGCCTTTGGCAAAAGAATTATTAGTCTTCTGGTAATTACAAAATTAAAACCTCACCACTTCTTTATTTGGAATGCGTGGAAGGAATAATTAACAACAGCACTGATGGGTCTTCATTTAAGGCCATTCTTCTACAATTCTGCAAGGAGTATATCTAAGTATAACTTATGGTACCCACAGTAGTTCCCTAAGGGCTTAAAATAAATTTCATCACACTTAAATCCTGTTACTCAATGCATATCTCACTACCAGACTTTAATTTACTTCCACTTTTAAAAGATCCAATTTGCTGAAGCTGCTGCCACTAATACACCTTTCATCAGAGTGAAACTTTCTGTTGAGCTCTCAGGTTTTGGGTCCTTCTATACCCCCCTTAAAAAAGCTACTGAAAATGGACTTTGAAAATGCTTTGAGAATTCACATTACAAGCATCTGGAAAACACTAACTTCAAGGGGCAGGCAAAGAGCCTGAACATTTCTTCCCTGGAAAAGTTCTAAGCATTTCATCAAATGGCCATGAAGCAACATCTGCTTTAGCACCAATGTTGTCCTGTTTTGTGAAAAATGAAAGTAGGGATGCAAAGAACCCTATTCTGGAGACAAACCACCACTTCAGCATATGCCCTGGAAGAAGACATACTTTCTGAAGGGCAGCAGAAATACAGTTGGGCAATGAGTCATGATACAGGTAGTGAGTGAGGAACACAGATTTCTTTTTTGTAGCCAGATGAGCTACCATCAGAGCCTGCCTATCTATCTATCTATCTATCTATCTATCTATCTATCTGTCTGTCTGTCTGTCTGTCTGTCTGTCTGTCACAGCTCAGAGACAAAATCCATTGGAGCAGCACCTCCCACCACCTGCTGGGCTGCGGGTGCCCTCGGGTGCTGGAGGGGTTCAGACTGGCGTGGCTGGGAGAGGCGGGGAGCCCAGGAAATCACTCTGCCCGCGCCTCTCCCAGTTCTCATCGCGGAACAAAAGCATCTGTACACAGACAGACAGCGCAAGAGTGGTGGTGGCCGAGGCTGCGGTGAATGCCACACAACAAAGGGCGGCTGAACGACGATGATGGATGCTCCTGTCACTGGAGCAGTCACCCGAGGCTCGCCAGGCACGGGCTCATCCATCAGCGCCAGGCAAGCCCACCCCAAACCCGCCCCAAGCCCTTCCAAGGCCTCCCCAAGCCCACCCCGTCCGTAGTGCGGGTGGCTCCATGCCCTGGGTGACCGCCGGGACAGAGCGCCCCTGGATCCGCACCGAGGCCCGCATTGGAGAAGCAATCTCCATTTCCCCCTTCTAAAATCCGGGCAGCACTGGCTTATTACGATAATGATTTTGCCCATGACTGTCTTTTCTGTGTACCCATGTAGTGCATCCCTCTCCTGGAAGGACAGACAGGTTCTTGTTTTATTTCAATCCGCTTAAATCTTTGCTAGGAGACAGAATGCCTTCCTTTCATGATTGGCCTGGAAGAGGACACCAACAACACCATTCTTGACAGCACAACTACAACTTGTAGAAATTCATGAAAAAGGGCATCTCCTGTTATGCATCCCCAGGAAAAAGTGTATTATTCCCCTGCATTAGCTGTTTGTCTTAATGTAACAATGGCCTAGTGAAACGCCTGATGCAAAGGCTGTAAATTACAAGACGACCCCAAGAGCTTTGCTGGAGAGCTCTGTGAGAGTGGAAATTATTCTACACGGAGTGCAATACATGTATCAAACACATACGTGTACTAAACATGTACAACAGAAAGATGTTTCATGGAGACGGAGAATGCCAGGCACTGTTCGTAGTATTTTAGGAGACAGGAAATAATGCTTAGTGGCGAGAATGGGCAGCATAAGCCACAGAAGAGCAGAGGAGAGTAAAAGTAGCAGACAAGTAAAGCCCACTGTGATACACAGATGTCAAGCAATAGCCACATACACAGAGAAATGCAGCAGAAGTAACTTTGGAAGTCACGGAAGCTTTTCATGGAAGCTCTACAATACCTTTTGCAGGTAGGCGTTAGTTTGGTTGTAATCACCTATACTTTTAAAATAACATATACAAAACTGGCATTTGAAACTCTACTCAAAGTGTAAGATTGATGATCTGTGACAAACTTATTAATATGTATTTGCTGTTTTTACTAAATTTTTGGATAAGGAGAAAGAACTCAACTGGTTAAAATTGTTCTGGAAAATAATTGTGTCAGCTAAATGATATGATGTCATATGTAATTTATCTTACAGAAGGAATTACAAACTGAAGAGAGAGAAGGTACTAAGGTCACACATCAATGAATCCCATCTTCCTACATGGAATTCCCAAGTAAAAATGCAGTCAAAACGAAAATCAAACCAAAATATAATTCTGTGGTTTACATGACAAATCCTTGCAACTGCTCATGGCTAAACCAATTCTTTAATGCCTAGTATAGATTTATCCAGTTAACTGCAATTCATGTAATCAGGGCAACAGAACTGCCATTGCAAATTACACATTATCATTTCTGAAATATTTCTACATTATTAGTTGTCCCTCCTTGCTACAGGTTATAAATTATTGATTTCTTTTTCAATTCCTCTTCATAATTGCCCATCATCTTGTCATCTTAGCTACTCTATCATCCTTTAGGTCTCCCCCACATTTTTCTGCTTTCTTGCTCCTTGTGCAGTGAAGAACCCCAGAACATACACTGAATTCCTAATTGGCTTCCGGAAAGGCAGAAGCCGCAACCCTTGATTTATGAAGCTGTTACTCAGTCTCCTGGGAGCTCTGTTTGAGATGCCATAGATGGAGGAAGCACAAAGATACCGTGTCCTCATGCATGTAAAGCATCTGTTTGTCCCTGAAGCTTCATTCCCACTCAGGGCTTGCAGCCAGTGCCAAGCTCAAAATACATTAGAAGCATGTGCCTTATTCCCGCAGGTAACAAAGTTGAAGAGCTAGAGATTGTCAGCTTCAATAAAGCTGTCAGCATAGAAAGCCATCAATAAAGGGATCAAAAAATAAGCCCATCGTATAAAAGACAGGTAGGCCACCCAAAATTTTAAAAAGGGTGCAACCTACATTTTCTGATTGTTGTAGAATTTAATCTGTTTTCTAAATCAAATCAAATTAATTAAACAGCAGTTTTATAAAACTGCCAAAAATTAAATTACAAGATCAGAGCATTAAACTGACCCTGAGATACCATTTAGGATATTAATCTTTTCTTTTAATATATTATCTTATAGAATCAGAGAGCAGCCTTTGAACACTTTCTGATATTGTCAACATCCCACCTTCAAAAGCACTTTGGCTATTTGCCAGAACACCACTCATCCCATTAACAAATCATACTGGCCATACATAACCTAGCATTATTTGCAATCTCATTAACATGTTTAAAAATGATTTTGAAACAAATTTATATCCCTAGACATGAATTCTTGAACTTTTCTTTAAAGCTAATCTGATTAGGTGATAAGATCAGATATATAAACAAACCTACTTTCTGTTTTTAAAGAGAAATAACTATTTTTCTGTAATTATTTTCTGTTAAAATACCCAGTGTACAATAATGCATATAGTTAGTCTGTTGCCTGAAAACTAAAAAACCCCAACAAAACAACAATTTAAAGTTCGCATATTTTCAGAGAAATCACACTATTTTTCTTTTATTACCATAGAGTACTTCACTTCTGAGGTAAAACAAAACATCTGTAAATAAAAATATTTGGATAATATGCCCTTAGCATCTGTACTTTTCTTTGTACTGTTCTTCCAGGAACATCTAAAGACATAACCTTTTCCCCAAACAATATTATTTTAATTGGGCTTGTAGACAGGGTAGCACAGGATGAGAAGAAAACATATCAGAGTTCTGATCCTGAATAAGAAAATGTAGCTTTAAACAATAGTTTTTGAAATACCTGTTAACACAGCTCCCAATGTACCTGAGCTTATGGAATACTAGCAGAAAACAGAAAATCAGCTCTGCAAAATGTAAATTTGTACTAGATGATACTAAAACTTTGCCTACTATAATTACTGTAATCAAAAATGGAAATACATGTATTTATATCCTTTTCACATTCCATGTTTGTATTGACTTCTCTGGAGCATTGATGAGTTAAGTCAGCCATTTCAAAAGTAAACAGACAAAGTAAACAATCATTGCCCCCCTCAGTATGTGTACATACTTAATTTTAATTATAAAAGCTTTCAGAAAACAAAGCAGGTCTGCCTGCAGCTTCAGAATGAGTCAGAAAATTAAAAGCAAGCACTGGTTTCTCCAACATGATGTAAACATCTGAAGAAACCTAATTCTTATACAAGTTGTCCATAAAAAAAAAAATTAGGTTTCAGGATCAAAAGGTCAGTAAATCAACCAAACAAAAATCTAATAAAGAGCTAACATTTTGATATTAAAAATAAACCGTCCACTAAAATTAAAATTCAGCCTTTGAAATGGGACTTGAACTCTTTATGCATACTCTGCCCTGCTGACCCTTGCTAAAGGGTGTAAGTCAATATGAAATACTCACAAATGGAGAGAGGATGATGGATTTTCTGCCAAATAATCCTAGGCAAAAGTAATGCTGTTAGCTGGGGAGCTTGCTTTTATTTCCTTTGCCAAGTGATGAATTAAGAGAACTTCCTAGCATACATGATGTTTTACTGTTGGCAATTTTTTAAATCCCTGGTTCTTTTCTTCTTATAAATAAAAACAATACAACCAATAGGCAGCAAGAAAACAAAAGGAACAGCTTCTTACATTTTGGGAGTTTTAAAACTAGGTAAGATTGCTTACTTGGGGAGGGAAGGGAAAATCAACAGAAGTTGCAATCTCATCAGATTCTACTCAGTAGAATGGTATTTTATTTATCAGGAACTGGGCAGTGTCTCTGTTTTCTGAATGAACGACAGATCCTTCCTATCTATTTTTACCTCTGGGTAACTATCCTGAGAATAGTGGATAGCCCTTAACAGTTGTACACTTCATTTAGTTTATGAATATCACTGCCAGAGGAAAGAGCTGTGTTAATCTCTAACATGTTGCAGAAGAGGTCAGCACACAGGACATTAAAATACCATGTCAGCCTGTAAGTAAATTCCTGATGCATGTTTAAATGCATGGCAGCTGCCATGGCTCTACAAAAGCCCTGTTACCTAAAAGTTCCTGTTATAGCAGTGCTTGTCATCTCCCGTTTGCTATGGTGAGACACTTTTTGCCCCCAAGAAAGTTCATAAACTGAAAGAACACATCGGGAAGAATGGGATTATAAGTGCAAGCATAGAGGCTGAAATTGCTTGCTTAAGGCCAGAAAGCCAGTCAAGGATAGAGGTGGGAATAAGATGTATGGCTCCTGTCAGGCATGGCAATGTCACAGCCACATGACAGACTGGGAGATCTCCATCGGAGACCGTGTGCTGCTGGTGGCAAGAGATGGACTTGGCAGCTTTGTCTCCTTGTCTTTCACTGGGTCAGAAAGAGGAGACAGGACAGGTTTCCTCGTGGCACCAGCTCCTCAGGAGACAGCCAGCTCTAGTTACCAGCCAGCCAGAAGGAACACTCACAATGCCTCCCCATTTTCATGGCAGCACATTCCCCAGGCATACAGTCTCATCCCACACACTCTCACTGCATCTCTGTTGTACTCTGAAAACCCATATGAAGGGAAGAGAACATGGATTTCTCCAGTAAGCTACACTTGTCCAGTTCCCCACTTGTTTGTGACCCAGCCAGCCCAGTCACGGTGTGACACTTCATTCAGCACACAACCAACACACATGTGCCCCTGTACAGCTCCTAGTCTGTGAGAAAACCATTTAATTCCTTTTCCAGTGAGGCACAGAGCAGCATCCATCCACCAACGACAAACAATAAAAACCCCACTGAAAATAACTGTGACAAGGCCACGCTATCTCTTAATTATTTTCTATCATGTAACCACTAAAATTCTTTTTTTCATACTGAAATTACTCATTAATTCAAAATTCTCTAAACATACAAATTAAAATGCCTGGTCTCTCACATGACATCTGACCTGAAAACAGTGGTAACTTCTGTTCACTAGGAGGAAAGTCAGCCAAATAAACAGCTTTCTTATCCTGCAGGGCTAACTTCTTGAGTAGAAGATAATGTCACTATTAATTACATAAGCTCTAAAAGAGAGGAAAGGACAGGAAAGGAAAGGAAAATTTCCTTTATTTGCAAAGGAAATGCAAATAAATCACAAGGGTCTTCAGCCCCACAAATTAAAACACAGAAGCTAGTGACGTGAGGTTACTGTAATATATTAAAAAAGGAATTAAAAACTTGAAATACACAAGAGTTGAATGCACTGCTCTTAATAAAGGGTAAATCAGAGTTTTCAAAATCCTGGAAGAAGAAGGAAAATACAAACTACAACACTTGTATCAACATCTTTAAAAAGTTCCTTTTCTTTTGGTGTCTTGTGCCTGAAAAGTATCAAAACCTATCATCTAGTAATGGCAGGAAGTCTGAGTAACTACAGGCTTGACAGTTTTCTAACAGATTTTTAAGAAGAAAACAACTTTAAAAAATGAAATAAGAAATATAACCTTTGTCTACTAAAGGGAGGCTATGACATATTAAAAGCTTTTTCCAGTGATGAAAATAGGACATCTCATCAACGATAAGGAACAAAAGAACCTGCTACAGTAATACATAGGAGTCTGTTAACCAGGCAAGAAGAACATTACTACATGATTAAGGGGAGAGAGAAGAGATTAAGGGGAGCCACCACATGAGAACTTTGGGACAGGAGAGAGGACCAGACCCAGGGCTCCCATTTACTATCTGTTAAACTATGCCAGCAGAAAGACTGAGGAACACTGATAAAGTTTATTGGCAACAGCAAAGCTTGAAAACATATCATACAGGGAAACGTAGAAGAGAACCAGAATAAAAGCTATTAGTAAATGACAAAAATCTGACCTATGGTTTGGGAAGTTTATACTCAGAAACATTAGGGAGGTGTTTGGGATCCCAGCAGTATTCAATCAATCACAGTAATGTATGGAAAATGTGTACTTGAATGGTTAGAGACACTATTACTAAAAATTATCACTTGTGAAAGAGAAAGAAAAACAACAAAACCAAAAAACAAATGAGTCCAAATTTGCCATAGCAAGAGTTAAAAATCCTAGCTGGTTTCAAACTGGAGCTAAGTCAGTTTCTGAAGCAGATCACTTGATATGCTTGTCAGATAAAGCAGAGAACTCAGCTAAATGGCTGATGATTTATAACCACATGTTATTTTATTGCTATAAATTGCCCCTCGCAATTCTGAATATAAACAGATTTAGGAACAAATATTTACAAATTTGCTTTGTGGCAGGGAAAGACTAAGTGAATTTGCAACGTGTTCTTTAGATGCATTATTTTTTAAAGGGAAGAAGTAAAATGTCACTACAAGACAATCCATAATTTAGGAGGTGTTGTTTTCAAAATAGCACCACCTCTCCTGCCTGGGCAAAACATTACTTTTTAATGCCAAGTGTAATATTGGTTAGACATAATTCAGTAGTTCATGATCAGTACCAACTTTCAGTTTTGAGTTCAGCTTCGCATAATTTATATGATTTCAAATTAATTCAGCACTGAAGTACAGTGACATATGATACCGAAGTCAATGCTAGAATGCTTCCTTACACACAAAAACATATCAGACAGCTCTCTTCTACTCAGTCTTTCTTCTGAAAAGCTTTATACTGCAATGCATGCTAAAGACCATAAGAAAAAAAAAATCTGCAGTAATAAGGCGGAGTCAGAACTTTCTCAAGGCCTCTGAACACACAAAAACAAGAAAATATTTGATTCTCATATCATATAAAATTCATAAATTATTTCAAGACTGTTGTAAGCAGTTTCCACAACAGAAATAGATAGTAATTTAAGTAATTGTCACCTGACTTCCAGTTGCAGCAAGCTATAAGCAAGCATGATTTGCACCCAGATTATTTGTGACAAGGCAGTAAGTAAACTCAGCTTTCAGGAACTCTGACTTCATGCCAGTGAAGGAAAACACATTGCACTACATTTAGTCTCTGAAGACTTTCCTGCTGACTGGTAAGAAAACTTGCTAAGATTTTGAAAGCATGAAGAAGGAGATGGCATTTTTTGTTCCCGCTTTACGACAAGAAATGGAATTTACTTTTACCTCAGCAGTTGTGCGGAAAGCAATAAAAAGGGCAGCCTGGATGTGAAAGGCACCACTACTCACAAGTGAACGGCACAGATTCACGGATCTTCTAGCAGTAATGGCACCTTATTTTGCAGTTTGTGGTACCACTGAGACTTATATTATTAGACCATGACTTTAAGAGCCTCAGAGCAATTCCAACTAGCACAGTATCACCTTCCGTCCCCCCGCCCCACTGTCACAGTTATGCCCAGCACAGCTGCTTGAGCAGCTGCACTATGAATGGGGTCAGAGAAAATACTGTAGAGTTCTGAACATCTTTTTCTAGTTTGTAGTGCACACAGATCAGAGTAGGCAAGTAACACCTACACTGACAATGCTCCCAACCACCCCGTACTGTGAAACCTTAGCCTTGCTATAACACTTTAACAAGAACAGCACATTGTTCAGAGAGCAAAATACTGGAACACAATCGCACTGAAGTTTGGGGTTAGTCGTGAAAGTAAGAGTGAAGAAGTCAGAGATTAAATAATGCAAGCTAGAAGGATGCTGGTCAGATTCTTAAAAATTAAAACTTTCTGGAGGGTGACTGCATGGAATCCCCTTCTAATGGTATCAAGAAAAAACAATATTAAAAATAAATCCTTGAACTTGACATTTAAATGTAATAATATCACATTACTAGTGGTGCCAAAAGAAGTTTAGCCAAAGTATTTGGGCTTTATTTCCTTTTTTGGAAAAGGGGTACACTAAAAAATGGATTGAAGAGTTTTATGACATTAAAAAAGAATCTATTGAAGATAATTCACTTGGTGTATTAAACACATACAATTTTTATAAGGCGCTTTATAAACTTATTAAAAAATGTCTGCGCTGAGAGTATGTAAAGTGGATAGCCTTTGAAATAAAACTTTGTATGTACTGAAGAGATACTTAGAACAGCTAGCATCATTATCTTACTCTAACCAACAGAGTACCAACACAATAAAAAGAGTCAATTACTCAGCTTATTAAAAATTACTGCATCTACAAATTCCTTCTAATTACATCAAGTGAACCAACTAAAGAAAGAAACAGAAAGTGAACTTTTCTTAAGTCAGCAACGATTTGCAATAATTCCCCTCTTGTCACCTGATAAAACACACCAGGACAAAGTTGCCCAGCAGAGCATGCTCCCAGCATCGAATGTGACATGCTTATTGGGGGCAGCAAAGAAAGCAATCGACAAACAAAGTCCAAACATGAAAAACAAACTTGAGAAGAACTTTGCTTTAGGACTCCAAGGATCTACTCATGCTTCACTTGTCTTCTGATTTACGATAACCCCTCTCTTCAGCTGAATCACGGAGGAGATGGATAAGGGTAATCTGTTGAGTTGCGTAGTGCAGTAATTCCTGACAGCTCAGGAAAGCCCCAGGTTCAGAGAGCCCAAACCCTACAGTCCTGGGGACACGGCAGCTGTGAGGAGGGGTGCACTGCCTGTGCCCCAGCGTGGGTGCTCCCCATGCAGGAGCTGCCTGCAGCCATCCTCAGTGGGCCACTCCTGCTCACAGCAGGGCCGGGGGGAATCTGCAGGGAAACACTAAAAGGCTGAGAGGACAAACAAGTGCAAACCAGCCAGTGGCAGCTGCAGCATCACACTTAAAGTTCAGTAGCAAAACTCATACCAAGAACTGAAAATTAGAGCAAAAAGACTGAGTTATCAGTACCTAGCAACAAGGCTCAGGAAAGAGAGAAAAGAAAAGATGAGGTAAAAGGCTTAAGCTATCTAAAACTTAATGAAGGCCTGTGATTCACCTGGCTACCTGAAAATGAAACACGGAATGCCTTCAGTTACTGAGAGTTCACAACAGGACTCAATGGTTAAACTTCATTTATATTTTTTTTAAAGCAGACTGTCTACATCACTGTTACCTGACACTACTGAAAAGGCACAGCATGATGCCATTCCAGCTGAAAAGCAAGCAGAGAAACAGGCAATGCAGGGTAGAGAGAGAAAGTAAGGTTTAAAAATAAATTTTAAAATAACACTTTGAAAAGGTTTATTTCATTTTTTTTTTTTTGCCTTGGCCATGGCAAATGGTCACACAAGCAATTGGATCTACACAACAGATTGGTTTCTCAGTGCTGGCTGTCCCAGCTCACCTTCTCCTGCACCAGCTCTGGTGTTTTTGTGACTCTGGGCTGAACTGCTTCTGTGTTAAGTCAGCAGAAAACTAAGCCAACAAAAAGGGCAATAGGTTTCTGCTGGGATGTCATGCAAAAACAGTTGAGCACAGGCTGAGAAAGGAGACAGGCTTAGCTGCCCTGGCAATGCAGGCTCAGTCTGGTCAGCTAGTGCATCCACAGTAGTTTTACTGGCACTTGAAAGCTCCAAATGAGGCTTTAATACCATAAATATTTATTTCAACAGAAAGACCATCTTATGTGGCATTATCTCATCTTCCCCCTGTCACACAAAGCTGTTTGCCCAGACACTGTCTGTTGTTGTAGTTGTTTTCAACCGAGACCAAGTCTCCAGCTTAGCTTGCCACGTGGCTCTGTGAACAGGTGTGCTGGTGAAACAGAGGGGTTGCAAAACACTGGAAACAAGCAGCTGGAGGAAAGAGGGTGCTTAAATCAGGATGGAGAGTTAAAAAAGTCTGTGCCTGCAAAACTGTGTTGCAAATTCAAGCCATGCTATTCTCCTTAGTACTGTTCACACACTTGACAGGAAATTCTGTTCTAAAATAAATATGGCGTAAGTAAAAAAAAAAAAAAAAAAAGAAATAGACACAAACAGTAAATATATAAAACAAATATATGAAACATATATATTTTATATTATCATTCCATCTCACAGTGAGTGAGCTAATGTATGTACATTAGGATATTTACTCTACTCTTTGGGAAAGTAATTTAATTGCAGAATATGTCACAGATTTCTCATATTCCTGCTTTGGATGCAGCTGAGAGTAATCTCATAGCCTGTAGTCCCTAAAATGTCTCTCCCAGCCACATAGTCCTGCAAGATACCTTACTCTATTCCTAGCAGCTTTTGAATTCTTTCCTGAGCTTATGCAACTAACCTACAGAACTGTACTGTAATCGCTCATACAAGATTTAACAAGTGTCAGATCTAATGCACGAGAACACTCCCAAAAGGGAAATGTGCAACAGTGAAAACTTTTACTTTTAGCAGGACTGAATAAACTTACTCAGCTACTTACCTAACTGCAGCATAGCTGTCCTGCACCCTGGCTGTCTGAATTAACTACAGGATCAGCTTCCCCCTTGGAATTTCAGTGACCACAGAGGGCTCAGGCAAACTACACAGTGAGCAGGAATGCAGTGGAGTTCCTTGCTACCTGTTTTGCTGTGCAGATTCACAAGGCACTGGGCCCTCCATCTGTAAGGATGTTACCTCAGTGTGGACTGGTGCACACTTTGTAGCTGTCATTTTAGACTTCAGTAGTGTAGGGTAGGATAAGACAGTATTTAATAAACCTGTAGGTGCTACATGTAGTCTCTGCCCGGGTACTCTAACTAGTTACCAGAAAAAAAGTATTTTTTTCAAACCATAAAGCTTATGGTAATTACAACCATTAGAACAAATATTTGCACTTGTGACTACCTGCAAAGTTTATTTAAGTAGGCCACTCTATGAACTATTGCTTTTAATAATCTAACAAGGACTACAAATCATGCTGAAGTTCCTGGCTCTGCAGAGCAAAGGCAGTCTTATTCTGAAGCCAGTTTCATGGGGATTTGTGTTCCGTGGAATAAAATCTGAACAAGAGCCTTTAGCTGGCAACACACAAAGGTTTTCCTATATTGAAGCTGCACTGCTTTGTCTCCCAACAGAGAAACTGGAGCCAAAGACAAACAAAGCAGAAAAGAGCATTAAAGACAAACAGGTGGATAAGACTGAAAAAACCCACAAGAAATGCAAGGATATGTTCTCTGTGCCTGAGGGACACACTCAATGGAAGGGAATCCAAATCTAAGGCAATTCATTTTGGGCTCCAAAACCTGGATCAAGACTCAAGACTGTTGCCAACATATCTCCATTCAATTGATACAGAACTGACTCTTCACTTGAAAAGATTGCACACCGCAGAAACAAAATCACTTCACATGGCTTATGAAAAATATTACCTACCCTAAATTCTCTTGCACTTCATCCCACAAAGCCATGTAACAACAAACATGGCCCAGTGAAACAGGAATTCAATTATCATTAAATAAATGTATTCAGAATGCAAAATGTTCTTCTCTGAATGGATGTTTGATCAATAGAGGGAAATAAACAGACCTTTAAGCTATAGAACACTGTAAAAAACAACCCTTTCCTGTATGTAGGTAAGACATAAACATATACATACATGTTTCCCTACTAGTTTAAGGGTGCTAGCAAAAGAAACCTCATGTTTCACATTGCTGTATCTTTTCAAGCGCATTGTTCCACAGGTACTCAAACTTCAGCTATAGGATTAATGTAATCCAACCTAGGCGTGCAGGACTCGGAAGAGAATGGCTGCAGCAGTGCAAAGGCATCACTACTGCAAAGCTACAATGCTCCTTTTATTTAATTAATTCTAAGGTTTAAACACTTGCAACAATTTTTATAAAAGCTAGTTCATCGTTCAGCCACAAGTTTATTTTGCCTGCAACTGTAAGCTCTATGTGTCTATTGTTGCTTGTGCAGGCTGAATTCCTAATATAAAAAAGTCTGCCCACTCAAAGTGCTTTCATGGAAACATAAGGGCCTCATGGTGACAATGCAGCTGGACCAACCAAATCGCTCACAGACACCAAAATGAGGCAGTATTCACCTTTCTTCTACCACTTTGCCTCTGCTAGTCCTCTACACTGGCTCAGAAACATCTGACCTCTGATTTGGCCGAGTTTACTGAGCTGGTAAGAAATAATTCATCAGGAGAAAAAGAATGTTTTTTATAGTTTATCAAGTGAGGCCAGATGAATACTAATAGAATGAACAGGACGCCTCTTTCAATGCAATGCAGTCATTCGACTGATTCAGCTACCTTGTGGAGTGAACAGGTCACTTGTGAGTCAAACATGGCGCAGGAACACAGTGATAGGACTTGAGACAAAAAATACAATAAACTGAATACGTACTTACCTACAAATCCTTTCTCTCCAACTAATTTAAGAGCAATTTTATCTGCCAAAACAGAAGAATTTCCATGTGCAATATTAGCAAAGGGTCCAGCGTGAACAAATACTGGTGTTCCCTGGATGATAAAAGAATATACGTAAGTAATTCAATGTATAGATGTCACTGTTTAACCCCAGCCAGTAGCTAAGCCCCACACAGCTGATCACTTGCTTCTCTATCTGGGATGGGGGAGCAAACCAGAAGGGTTAAAGTAAGAATATTATGGCTTGAGATAAACACAATTTAATAGGCAAAGAAAAGACTCCACACACACGAGCAAAGCAAAACAAGGAATTCATTCCTGCTTCCCAACAGCAGGCAGCTGTTCAGTCCAGGAAAGCAGGGCTTTATCATGTGTAATGGTTACTTGGGAAGACAAATGCCATCACTCCAAATGTCCCCCCTTCTTCCTTCTTCCCACAGGTTTGTAAGCTCAGTACAATGCCTATGGTTGGGAATACCCCTTGGGCCAGTTGCGGTCAGCTGTCCCCACTGTGTCCCCTCCCAACATCTTGTGTACCCCCCAGCCTCCTTACTGGTGGGGTGAGAGACAGAAAAGGCCTTGACTCTGTGCAAGCCTTGCTCAGCAATTACAAAAACATTCCTGCCTTATCAACACCGTCTCCAACACAACTCCAAAACACAGCCCTGTAATAGCTGATGTGAAGATAATTAACCCTATCCCAGGCCAAACCACCACATTATGTAAGAAACACAATAATTTTTCAGACTTCTCAAAGTCACATATAAATCAAAGCACATATAGCAAGGAAGTGCTATTAGACAATTTAGGGGTTCTAGGTACATCTCAGGTGCTTGAGACCTCATTCATTCACCTGCTTCATTCCTAGAAAGGTAATAAACAGTGTTGCAAGCCTTCACAATTTCCTCACCCCACCTTGTACCAGTTCATGTTTAGTATTTCCACAGCTCTAATACTGTGCTGTGCTATTCAGGCACATGTCCTATAACAAGCACTAAATGCAGCACTGCAGATACACAAATAAGAGCCCAGCTCCAGCCTTACTCCAGCCCTATGTACTCCTGTTTTCCTCACTGGCTGCTGCAGCTACTCCTGTGCAGGCAGAGGAGCCAGCAGATGCTACAAGGGACCAGAGTCAAGGGTTATGGAGCTGGAGAGGGAGATGGCAAGGGATGTGCTGGGGTTCCGTGGGGACACTGACACAATGGAAAATGCATTCACTGCTGCTGGAAGCCCAGGTGCAGAGGTGAATTCTTCTGCACTAGACACCATACAAATACACGGGGGAAATCGACTCTGTAGATGAACCAATCTAAACCAGAGAACGGAGAGGCAAGGAGTAAGCAAATTAGCTACATACAGAGAATTTGTGAGGTAGGAAGCAGTTCTCAGCTTCCCTCATATTTTTGGCAGGCATCCAAAGGAAAGGAGAAATTAGAAAATAAGTGTCCTCAGGAAGGGATTAGGGTTAGGTGAGATTACATTAATTGCTACTTTTTCTCTAAAGCAAAATACAGAGCCAGCCAGAAGAATGTCACTTCAGCTGTTCTACTACAAAATACTTAGGCAAACAAATGCCCATTATTGCGTTCATGCATCTTAAAGCACCCAGCTGGTTAAAGAAAAGGTAAGCAGACATCTCAACATTATTTCCATCAATGTTCTTCCCACATTCTGTACTAGGAGCTACTGCCAACCTTCAAAAGTTCAGGCAACCTACCAGGCAACCTCCTTCAAGTTTTGATCAGAAACCCCAGTTAAGGAGGACAGTGTTCCATGGATCAGCTGCAGGGCACATCTAATAGTCCCCTGAACGACAGCTTGGAAACTATTAACCATAAAGTACAGGTTGGTCCTTCTTCCTCTCATCTCCCAGCCACCAATATCTTAAGGAAACAACATACATAGGAAAACTCTATTTCACTACTGTAATCTAAGTGGTGTTTTACAGAAAATATAGATATTTTAGTAATGATGACTAGAAATACTATACAAAAATGATATATCAACAAAAAGCATCTCTTCTTATTGCTTCCCTTAGAAGTAATAACATATAATTAATTGTTTTTCTCAGAGGAAAGACCAACAACTTTTTAGTCATTGCCACATGCACACACCTGAGTGGGGGCTATTCTCCAGGAACAACAAAATTAAGCTACAACTCAGGTAACTCTGCCTTGTACATGTTAGAGTAGAATCAGGAGCCAACAAGGCAAATGAAGAAGAAATCATGCCCTGAAACAAGAGAACTGGTATAGATCATTATAATCAAAACATAGTGCTTACTTAGGGTTAGCTTTTTTTCTTATTTTCTATCTGCTAATGGACACACACTGCAGTATCAACTAGATTTTACACAGGTACACAAAAACTTAACATGAACTACATATGCCTTCAAAGCTTCTTATTTGGGCATCAGGTGCTGTGCAAAATATGTTATCCCTATCCCAAAGAGCTTGTAATAGGCAAAATCAAATGCAAACAACTTTCACCAAACTAAGTTGAAGTCCTTCTACTTCAATCCAGTATTTATGTTTCTGGCATTCAAATAAGTAGAGCCAAAAATTTTCAGCTACCAGACTCAGAACCGTAAGATTTATTCCAATCTGTCTTTTATTACTCCATAAGACTAACTTTACTCTTCCAATCCCTAATTTCTTGTGGCAAGCAATCACAGGGCTGGCCCTATTAGAGCCCAGAGCACACACCGGGCAGATGTGATGCAGCCACAGCCAGTGACTGTGCAGCCCAGCACACACACACTGCAGCAGCTATGCAAAGAGAGGTGCCAGAAGGGTCTCCTCCGACATTCCCTGCACTACTGCGCTTCCAAGACTTCGTCCACACAACATGGATGGGAAGGGAATGTGGACTGCAGGATCCAAAATCCAGAATATTGGAAGTCAAGAGGCTCCCATGACTAACTTGAAATCCAAACATACTACTAAATCACTGGCATAGACAGATGCTCCCCTGGAGCTCTGAAATCCACCAGAAGGAAAGGAAGAGCAATTGGAATGTTTTTCTTTACAAGAGCAATCCTGGAAGAAAAGTAAAGTCTAGGTACTGAAGAGACTGAACTCCAGCAGCACCTTGGGAGCCTCAGACACACCTTGGAATAGGGACAACAATTTCTTTTCAGGCCACCTTTAGTGACTGTGCCAGTCCATCTGTCCCATTTATTTTTGCTATGCTCTTAAAAACTATAGGGACAATCAAACAGTGCCACAGGGATGCATTCTGCTGACTGTTTTCAGTACAGAAAATTTTATTATCCAAGTTTCAGTGAAAGAAAACAAACCCAGAATGTCAATAAATATCTGAAGTTATCTGGCCGCTTGGAAGGATGTTTATAATACTTATTACCATTCTTCTCTCATCTTTACGATGAGTGGCACTTCAAAAGTAACACAACAAACCACCCCAGAGCAGCCAGCCTGTAACTACAAAGGGTTGTCCCATAGAGCAGCTGCTCTGTTACGCGTGGTATAAATAAATGCTAAACATTAAGGGATCAGTCAACAAGAGAACAAATGTGCCATGAGAAACATGGATAAACACTATGAAATCATTATGTACATTCCAAACAAAGTAATCTCAATTCTACAGCACTGGATATAAGTAAGCTCCACTGAAGTCTGCGGTTATTGTAGATGGAGTGCTCTGTGTCTCCCATTTTCTGTCATTCCTGCATATAAAACAGTGTCAATCACTAAAACTTTCAGGGAGAATTTCTGGTGTCAGAGTGGCAGGACTGTGATGGAAAGCAACCCACCAAGAAACCTCTTTAAAAACCAGCAAGACAGAACACACATCAATTCACATATGATAAAAAGCACTGACATAAGTTGCCAGTTCAGTTCCACGCAGGACTGACATTTGGTCATTTTTGATTTATCACCTCCTAAGCCTCTTCTCCAATGTATGCAGATATCCGTATAAAGTTGGTGCAAATCTACCAATCCTGCTGTTCTTCTCCCTTTTCACAGGCCCTTAGAAGCAACTCCTCAGACTTCCATGGCTTAACACAATTCCCATCTACAGGCTTGTGGCCAGATCACACAGCTGCACTGGCTACTACTGTCTCTGCAACGGCTCCTTCCAGTCACTGCTACCCACAGACACTGTGACTTACAAATTATGCCAAATCAACTGTCAGTCATTCAGATCTCCTGCTCTCCCTCATCTGGCAGTCTTTTTGCCATTCCCCAAAGCGATCTGGAAGACCTGCTTTGGTGAACAGTGTCGTCCCTAATCGCCAGACAGGTCCATGGCACATTCTGAGCTGTATTTGTGTTCTCTGTAATCATATTATTCTGTTTTTTCACACATATGTGCTGTAGGATTACTTCTAATTTTACTGTTGTCAAATTGTGGTGCTGTTGCTAAAGGTCCTCACACTTTAATAAAGAACTTGTTCTCCCTGAGGGGATCAGAACTATGTTGCCCAATTAATACCAGTAACTTCTTTGGAATTTAAGACATTAACTTTTTAGTGCTACTTATTAGGTTTATTTCAAGTGTAATGTGGGCTTCAATTATCTTCATTTCTGATTTGCAATTCACACATTCATCAGAAAGATGGCATTACCTACAGCAGAAGAAATATTATTACATCTACCACCCCAGGGTATACTAAGATTACTCTGGTTTAAAATCTATCAAGCTAGAGGGCTCTAAACTCACAAGGGGATCACTAGAGTACATCCAAGTGTGCAGGGCACAACCTCTTTGTTCCCCTCCTACTGAAGCTATTAAAAGTAGCACCACTTACAGTTATTCAGATGAAGAATTAAAAATAATGAAGAGAGCTCAAGAGCAGCAACAGCACAGGCAGCAATAGAGTAGACCATTGCATCCCCAAGAGGACCATCCCTGTCCTGGGGGGCATCAGGCGCAGCATCACAGCTGGGCAAGGGAGGGGATTGTCCTGCTCTGCTCTGAGCTGGGGTGGACTCACCTCCAGTGTTGGGGGCAGCTCTGGGTGCCACAGTGTAAAAAAAGACATTGAGCCATTAGAGGGTGTCTGAAGGAGGGGAATGAATATGGTGAAGGGCTTTGAGGGGAAGCTGAATGAGGAGTGGCTGAGGTCACTTGGTCTGTTCAGCCTGGAGAAGACTGAGGGGAGATCTCATTGCAGTTACAACTTCCTCATGAGGGGAAGAGAAGGGGCAGACAATGATTTCTTCTCTGGGGTGACCAGTGACAGAACCTGAGGGAATGGCCTGAAGGCGTTTCAGGGGAGGTTTAAGCTGGTATCAGAAAAAGGTTCTTCACTCGAAGAGTGGTTGGGCACTGGAACAGGCTCCCCAGGGCAGTGGTCACAGCACCAGTGTGACAGAGTTCAGGAGGTGTTTGGACAATGCTCTTGGGCACAGGGTGTGACTCTTGGGGACGATGCTGTGCAGGGCTAGGAGCTGGACTTAATAATCCTTGGAGGTCACTTCCAACTCAGCAGGTTCTGTGATTCTACATGAGAGCAGTGACACAGCCCAAAAGAACATCAGCCAAAGCACAGCACTATCTTGGAAAATATTTAGAAAAACTGGGGGTCTCCACTCTTGGATAGGTGACTCATATTAGCCTGCAAGCCAACAAGTACCCAAAGGGCGACAAAAATTCATCTTTAAGACTCAAAGTGGAGGAGAGGAGTGGGGCATAAAGCAGTCTTCCGAGCTGCTTTAGTTTGCTGTTTTAAAAATAATTTTGTGAGAAGAATTTAGGGAGAAAATGTATCTTTGGGTAATGTGGTCAGGGTCCTGCTAACAAGCAATAGCATTTGATGAAAACTGGCAGATGTTTCAGCCATAGCATAGATTAGACTAGAAAAGAATACCACATAAAAGGCAGGAATGTTTTTGCACAGAAATGCGGAGAAAAAATAAATGCATGCAAGTCCCACAACCAAATGCCTACTGATCAAAAGAATCCCTTCCCACATTTATAACTGTCTTTCAGAACACTGCAACAAAACCACAGTATTTTCCAACAGATATGCAAACTGCAAATAGAATGACTAAACAGTCAGAATCCAAGCTGCCTCTTCACTGGTGCTTAACACACACAATGTTATCCAAGTGGTGATTATAATACTGAGCTCTGACTGTGACATTCTTGATCCTATGTGACCTCCAGTTTCTGATATTGGATGTTACATAAAAATTATCAAACACACACATACATTCCTCATACAGCCACACGAAACAGGTTTTCTTTGCAGGGGAAAATAATTAAGATGGCTATAATAAAATAACATAGACTTAAATTCTGTTTTCATCATAGTCCCTGAGACTAGGAAGTTGTCTCTTTGCAAACACAAAAGCAAAAAGGTAGTTATCCTTCAACATGCTGTAGTAGATGAGACATTTTTATCAACTGGTGATTGCACTGGTATCTTTCTGCATTCTTCAACTTTTCACTATATCAAGAACCATTATGAAATATTCCAGCTATGTAATTTTTATGGTCAAATGTAAAAAAAAAAATACATTGTATATTTTTTTGTACTCCAAGTACATTTGTTCTCAAAACTGCTTCATTATCTTATAATTTTTCTTTCTCCTTCTCCCCTTGAATGTTGCTCATCAGTTTCCCATCAAAACATCAATACCAGACTGCCCAGGCACAAAATTAGCTTGCACTAATTCTACATTCTTTAAGCTTTTGGAAGAAAGCTCACTGGGGTAGGTGTAAAACATCCCTCTCATAGCCCATCAAAGCTTCATTTAGTCCATGAAGGCCCCGTGGCAAGATATGGCGGCTGGGAGCTATCTTTTGAAAATGCATAAACAGCTGAAAGGACCCTCCTGTGGTTATGAATGGCACAAACTGTGATACAGATTAGAATGGCCACAGCAAAACACCTTTTTCCACACAAAAAGATGGGCTGTGGGAATCATGAGAACATCCATATAAAAGAAATACACAAAAAGGACACTTCCCTGTAAGAACAAGGTGGGAAATAGTAAGCCTGTGACTTAGAAGACGAACTTACCTCCCATTGTGGTCAGAAGCAGCTCAACAGTGCACTGCAGCTTGTTTGCAACACTAGATAAGGTTATGACTATAGCCAGATCTCAAAAATGAAGAAAACCAACAAAAAGATATAAATGCATATAGAGTCGAGTAACTAACATAAACAAATGAACATTTGCTGGAATGCTTTTATGGATCGGACCCTGGCTTGAACTTTGGAAGTCAAGCACAGTTGCTGAAGAGAAGCATGATCAGCACAATATGGAATTTGAAAGTTGGAGAAGGACAGGCATCACAAGTCATACTTACCTCTAATGTCTGCATTAGCGTGGGCTTAATTGCATCTTTCATCAAAACTGCCAAAGCACCAGTTACTCCCTAAAAGACAAGAGTCCACATTTTAAGGAAGACAATTCTAAGATGCAGCATTTCCAAGTTACACTTATAGCTAAAAAAACCTTTACAATTCAGAGCAGTGTTACAGAGATGGACAAAGAATTTGTTTAGATATTACCTCAAGACTTCTGAAATTCTGTATTTACAGTGTGTCAAAACCAAAAATGTTTTTATTCTGAATACACTTAGAAGGAAACAGGTAACTTCTTTGTCCTATTTCATGGAGAGATCAGAAACAGAATTAAGTGATCAGCATGAGGACATTCAAGGTAACAAAAAGATGAAGTGCCAAAGACCACTGAGACCTGAGAAAGCAAGAAGGCACAGCTTGCTAAAATTGCCTAAAGAAATGACAGAGGTATTTATTTTATGACAGAATCAACAGCATAAATCAATAGCTAGCAACAACCAGAAAGGATCTTTTTCAAGACTTGTAAAAATATATGCATAACAGATACAGGATGAAAGCAGCCACAGAGTTTACTAGGGGCAGATAATGAATACATCATAAGATTAAAAAGTTAGAGGTGCTTTATTGTGATGATGAGAGCACAAACAGAGCTGAGACAATTACTGCATTTTGGTTGTAAGAAAGCTTACTCCTCCCTAAAAATTTTGTTGAAGTACAATTTTCATACTGACTGACCTTAACATAAATTAAAAAAAAAAATGACAGCCCTCTACACCAAATTTCAATGATCATTCTAAAAAAAAATAAAAGGCTACAGAGTGTACACATCACTATCAGACTATATGAAGAGTGCTATGTAGAAACCACCAGCCGGTGTTCAAATTTATTCTTTAATTACTTTGATTTTGAGATTGTGTTTTGCTTTGAGAGAATTAGATCATGGTTCAGAAAAAAAAAAAACAGTAGTGTTATAAAGAGTGGCTCACAGACTTGCCAGAGAATGAAAAAAAATGAATTTAATATATTTTTGTACTGAAAAGAAACATGAACTCAAACAGAATTCCTAGCTGCTGTAAATTGGTTAAAATTAAGACTGAAAAACATGGATACAATACCCAAATTGCCTATAAAGAGATGAACACTAATATTCAAATAAAGAAAAGCAATAAAAATATTGCCTTTATAATTCCTAACACAGCTTTTGTCAACTAATCAAATTTGGGCAATCAAATCTGCATGAAAATGTTGACGTCAACAGATAATAGACATAAAAGTATGTGGTGATTAAGTAGAGTATTTTATAAAATTAAACTTTCCCCTTTCTGAGCATCACATCTGAGCATAGACTTCAGAGGAAAATGATGCAGAATATTTGGCCTCAGATAAAACTAAATTGAAACCAAAATAGCAAAACTGGCTTCTACTGATGCAGAAAGTGTTTCTTTGGAGGACTGTGAAGGAGAGAGAGAAGAAAAAGATTTTTCTTTGCACTCTGCATCTCCCACTGTTTACAAAACCTAATGGATCCACAAAGATATAACATGAGAAACTGGTAGCAAAATAGCATAGTTTTTCATCTTCTGAATTAGACTGCTCTTTCTTAAGATGTGAATTTTAGAAGCTAGGATTAAAATGCAAGGAAACATAAGCACTCCAGCTCTTTCAAAATGGGCGAGGCTCCACCACCTCCAGAGAAATAGCCTTGTGCTATGTTGCTTATGTACCCAAATACTCTCATTTCTAGAGGAAAAAAAAGGTGCCAAATGCAGAACGTTACATCCAGTCTTTTAAGTGGTCAACAGCATGAATAACTACCTGAGCAGCCACGGATCAGACCTACTGGAAA